>NC_057813.1:410800877-411073984 GCF_018294505.1 Triticum aestivum | reverse complement strand
CTTTTACAAGCCCTGTCTGTGACGTCGCTCAGATGTCCGATGGTGGCATTTCTTTTATAAGCCCTTTCTGTGACGTCGCTCAGACGTCCGACTGCGGCATTTCTTTTACAAGCCCTTTCTGTGATGTCGCTCAGACATCCGACTGTGGCATTTCTTTTACAAGCCCTTTCCGTGATATCGCTCAGACGTCCGACTGTGGCATTTCTTTTACAAGCCCTTTCTGTGACGTCGCTCAGACGTCTGACTGTGGTATTTCTTTTAGGACCTTTTTGTGGTGTCGCTTAGACGCCCGACTGCGGCATGAACTTTATTTATTTACCTTTTGAGGCGTCGCTCCAAACACCCGATTGGTTTTCAGTTATTTGTTTAACTTATCAAGTCGTGCAAAAATAATATTATTATTGGAATGAGCATCATTATTTTTGCTAATGACGCATACATGCATGCATTTGTTATATCTTAAGTCCGAACTGTCTTGCGAGTACTTTCAAAGTACTCACCTGGCTTGTTGATTTGCCCAGATGCTGACGAAGGCGATCTCATGGATGAAGAGTTCGATAGCAAGTCCGACGCCTAGAGGAGTCCCTGTCAGTCTCGTGCGACCCCGGTTTTGGTCAGTGTATTATATCCGCTTCCGCTACCCAAATAAATTCATCGAGCCTCACCTCGACGCTCGATGAGATGCCAATTTAGGAGTCATGTTATCCACTCCACCGTGACATTCCACCACCACTTTTATCTCGAGTCAGTAGTAAGCTACCCCACACCATTGTGTCATATCCGCCTTTATGTATAATTATTGGTGTGCTTGTAATAAATTGTTGAGCACCCAGCTCGACTCTGTAATATATTAACGCTACTGGGTTATTGTATCAAGGTTTTGTCTACCAGTGAGGAGGATTTTCCTCACACTGGAAATGAAAAGATTGGTTTCTCGATAAATATTTTTATTGAAAAACCGGTCGTGACAAGCTTGGTATTCTGAGCCAGGCTAACTGTAGGAAGCCACTAGGCGCGATCGCTAATCGGTTATTAGCATAATAGAGCCAATTCATATTTTTGCAAATGTAGTCATTTTTCTGACAGTCAGCATAAATTTATGATCTGACCACTCAGAATTTTTGCCTACTTTTGTAGATGGCTAACAACAACTGCGAGTCTCAGATGTTCGCCAACGAGCCTGATGGGTTTGTCAAGCTTCTCACCTTCATCGTCAAGGTCGCGATTGGGCCATCTATGCGCCCAGTCTTCACACTCTATCAGCACAAAGTCAACGACAGTCTGACGATGCACCAGGCCGCGGTGCAATTCAAGGGAGGGCGTGTTGAGTTACGCCGCTTTCGGTACTTGGGAAGAGCCATGCCTACAGAGAAGCATGCTATGCAGATGGCAGCCCGTGAGGCGATAGCTCGTCTCAGGGATGTCCTTCCTGTGATGAAGACTCGTCGTTACCGCTACCTTCCATGCCACGTGCCATATGCATGTCACTATGCGTTCTCTTACCCCAGAGGAGAATGAGACAAGGCTTTTGAGATGCTGATCGAGTACCTCCGGGCTCTGGAGGCAGCCTTCGACAACCTGGTGGACGACTTCGTGGCTGCCCGCATGGACTCAGTCCATGGCTGTGCCGCCAACAGGAGGGAGCTCCTGCACACCGCTCTGCCACTGACTTTCGTCTCGTCCTCAGCATCTTATGCACCTACCACTCTCGCCACTGCTCATCGCCTGCCTACCACCGAGGAATTCAACCAAGTCATAGCGCCCACTCTAGTCCGCTCTGCACCACCCATTGCGCCCACTCCTTGTCACACCCTAGCTAGACATGCATTAGAGTGTTGCATCATGTTTACTCTTTCATCAGAAACTTGAAATGGGGATGACAGAACCCCCAGTCCCCTCTGAAACCAACTAGGGTTACTAAAATAATTTTTCAATGAACCTGAAATGCCCTTCTAAAATGCCCATCATTTTTGTCTTGGTTCAGAACCTCTGCCAAAAGTGGTGCACATTTTCCTAGGCCATCCTAGGGTTTTTGAATTAAATCATAAATATTTGAATTTGGGCATTTAAAATAATATAAAATATTTAAATGCTCAAATATCTCCAAACTAAAATGTTTCATGATGGAAATAATCCAACTATGGGCCAGGAATAGTTTGGTGATTTTTGAAGTTGCCTAGGTATTTTATTAAATTCAACAAAGTTGCAGATATATATTAAATAAAACAGAAACAGAAAAAAAAGGGGGAAAACTTACCTGGCGCCACCGCAGGCCCACCAGCCAGCCCACCTGGCCGGCCCAGCCCGGCCACCGCTCCAGCGAGCTGCTTGGCTTGCCAGGCAGGCAGCCAAGGTGCTCGGCGGCGGCACCGCAGCTCGCCACGCAGCTGCACGCCGCCCGGCCTCCCCCTCTCGCCGCCCTGATGGCCTGGACGAGCTCCACGTCGCGCCCCGACCCTCCTGGACACCTCCATTCGCCCCCAGTTCCTCTCCCTCGCGCTCCCACGCCATGGCCGACGCCACCGTCGCCGCAACACCGCTGTAGCCGTGCTCCCCGTCGTCTCCACGCCGCGCCACCCTGTCCAGAAGCTCCGCCGTCCTCTACTCATTCGAGCTAGCCGAGCCCCGAGCGCTCGCGTGCCTCGAAGCCGCCGCACCAACCTCGCCCGAACCGCCATCGCCGGAGATCCCCTTCGCCGTCGCCGCCGCAGCAGCTCGTCCCCGACCCCGCCGTCCTTTCCATCAAGACCGCAGTGAGCTGGGCTAACTTCCCCTTCCTCTCTTTCTCTCTCTCGAGCACCACAGCGAGCGCACCAAGCTCACCCGCACGCGCCGTCGCGGACCTCGTCGCCGACGTGCTTCCGGCCACACCCCGGCCACAAGATGGTGTCCATCTTACTCACCGAGTCCCACAGCACCTAGCTAGCCACTCCACGAGCCTCACCGACCCCTCTAGCGCCAAGTTCATCCTCGACCGAACCCCGGTGGCCGCCAAAGTCGTCGCCGGCGCCAACTCCGGCCACCCCGACCCCAACGGACTCCGCCAATAGCTGCGGTTTGTCCTCAGCTCCACTCCGGTGGTCTCTGCGGCCCTTTTGGTGGCCGAAATGGCCAAAACCACTCCCGCCGCCGTGTCTGGCTCGCCGGCGGCTAAACGCCGGCGTCGCCGGTTTTGACTTTGACCACGGGTGGGCCCTGGTTGACTCCCCTGAGTCAATGACAGGTGGGGCCCAGCCCTGCTAATTATACAGGATTAGTTTTAATCAAATCTTAATTAAAATAATCACCCTGACATGCGGGACCCACTGTCAGGTTTGACCCAGACCTGTTCCGTTGACCTGCTGACGTCACACTGACGTCAGGCTGACGCAGTAATTAATTTCTGGATTTAAATTAAATCAGGAAATTCCAGAATATTATTTAAACTTCAAAAATTCATAACTTTTATTCTGTAACTCCAAATTGGACAAATTATATATGAAAAATGATCAGAAAAATCCAATCTATCCATCTGTACTATTTTCATGCATGATCAAACAAGTTAAATTGATGTTTTAAGCAGAACAAGGAAAAGCACTTTAAAAGGCCATATTTGAGTTTGAAATTTGAATCTTTGATTCAAATTTGTTCAAACCCTTCTGGTTTTAGTTGCATTAGCCCAACACACTCATATTGCCATGTTTCATGCATGCATCATATTGTTGCACATTGTTTGGTGATGGTTGTGTATCGGTGTCCTTTGCGACAGGTTCTGCCTCCGAGGAGTACCGTGATTACCCTAACGAAGAACCGTATCAGTGCATCGAACCATCAGGCAAGCAACCAACCATTTGATCATATCGATACAATCCCATGTTCTCGCTCCTGCTCTCTTTTACTGCATTAAGACAACGCGTTTCAAACTGCTGTGTGCTACGGTAGTTGAACCCATTTCCTCTGCATGACCTGTCATTGCCACAGTAACTAGATGAAACCCACTAGCATGTGTAGGAGTTGATTGAGCCATATGTATGTGTTGTTCCTACCTTGCTATGCCTGCTATGCTTAGAGTCGTGTCAGGTCTGGTTCATCTGGGTGATGGCTAGAGTGAAATGATTATGTCGGTAAAGAGAGTGGTGTGGTGAACACGATTTGGTAAAGGTATCGATGAGAGGCCATGTAGGAGTACATGGTGGGTTGTTTCATTGAAGCCGACCTTAAGCACTGAGATCTGTATGCGTGATTTAAGATACAGCTACTACCATGCATTGGGCCCTGAAATATGACCCCGCTCGACTTCTTATTCACCCTAGCTCTCTGTCCAGGAGTTGCAAGTAGTTTCTGGTGTTTGTAGCCTACTGGAGGCCGTGGACAGCGCTGACCGTAGGGGTGGGCTGTGATGCGGTAGGTACGTGGCACGGTGTACCGAATACCCGTTAGGTATCTCGGGAACCCTGTTCACATCGTTCGGGGCCGTATGGGAAACCTCGGCCGGACTCCCTGCGGATGGAACCTGAATAGGCGATAAACCTGGACTAGAGGCTTAAGTGTTTAGGTAGGTCGTGGTCTACACCCACGTCGGCTTTCGCTTGAAGTCTGCCGAGCACATGTCGTGTGCAGACGCTAAGTGGTGGAAACATGTATGAAGAAGTACACCCCTGCAGGGTTAACATGATCTATTCGAATAGCCGCGTCCGCGGTAAAGGACTACTTGGTTACCTATACAGTTCATAGACAAGTAAATGGAAAACTACTAAAAGCCTCAAGATAAGTGTGAGTGCCGAGGATGGCTCTTCCGTAGGAAGACGGAGGTGGATCCTCGGTAGTGTATTGAAGTGGTGAGTAGTGGACTCGTGTGCGCAAAACCATTTCAAGTTGGAGTATCGTAGGATAGCCTAGCCAAGAGTCAAAGCTGGCTTGCTGCAATAACTCCACCAACCCTTCTTGATACTATGCATGTATGTAGGATCTGATGTAAGTCTTGCTGAGTACCTTTGTACTCATGTTGCTATAATCTACATTTTTACAGAAGACGCTGCAACCCCTTCTGATGGGTTCTATGTAGACGTTGACATCAACGAGTAGGCTAAAGACCCAGGTGGTGACCCTGAGCTTGTGAAGGACCACGTAGTATAGCTAGGCTTTCCAAGCCTCTTTTATTTTACTAGTTGTCTGTACTCAGACAAGTTACTTCCGCTGCTGGTTTGTATGACTGTATGACTTGTATGTTGGGTCGTGAGACCCGTACCTTTGTGTATGATATGTATGGCTCCCTGAGCCTTAAATAAGGTACTTGTGTCGTAGAGTCATGTTGTGATGCTTCGTTGTATTTGCACATATCGAGCATATTGTGTGTATGATTGAAATGCTTGGTATGTGTGGGATCTGACTATCTAGTTGTTTATCTTTAGTAGCCTCTCTTACCGGGAAATGTCTCCTAGTGTTACCGCTGAGCCATGGTAGCTTGCTACTGCTCTGGAACACTTAGGCTGGCCGGCATGTGTCCTTCTTCGTTCCTGTGTCTGTCCCTTCGGGGAAATGTCACGCTTTGAGTACCGGAGTCCTGTTAGCCCGCTACAGCCCGGTTTACCGGAGTCCTGCTAGCCCAGTGCTACAGCCCGGACCCACTTGCTGATGACCGACACGTTCGAAGCTGGGTCATGGATGCCTGTCCCTGTAAGTCTGTGCCACTTTGGGTTTACAACTAGTCATGTCAGCCTGGGCTCTTTATCATATGGATGCTAGCGACACTATCATATACGTGAGCCAAAAGGCGCAAACGGTCCCGGGCAAAGGTAAGGCGACACCCGTGGGAATACCGTGCGTGAGGCCGCAAAGTGATATGAAGTGTTACCGGCTAGATCGATGTGACATCGAGTCGGGGTCCTGACAGCGTTGAATTAAATCAGGAAATTCCAGAATATTAATTAAACTTCAAAAATTCATAACTTTTATTCTGTAACTCCAAATTGGACAAATTATATATGAAAAATGATCAGAAAAATCCAATCTATCCATCTGTACCATTTCCATGCATGATCAAACAAGTTAAGTTGATGTTTTAATCAGAACAAGAAAAGGCACTTTAAAAGGCCATATTTGAATTTGAAATTTGAATCCTTGATTCAAATTTGTTCAAACCCTTCTGGTTTTAGTTGCATTAGCCCAACACACTCATATTGCCATGTTTCATGCATGCATCATATTGTTGCATATTGTTTGGTGATGTTTGTGTATCGATGTCCTTTGCGACAGGATCTGTCCCCGAGGAGTACCGTGATTACCCTAACGAAGAACCGTATCCGTGCAACGAACCATCAGGCAAGCAACCAACCATCTGATCATATCGATACAATCCCATGTTCTCGCCCCTGCTCTCTTTTACTGCATTAAGACAACGCGATTCAAACTGCTGTGTGTTACGGTAGTTGAACCCATTTCCTCTGCATGACCTGTCATTGCCACAGTAACTAGATGAAACCCACTAGCATGTGTAGGAGTTGATTGAGCCATATGTATGTGTTGTTCCTACCTTGCTAAGCCTGCTATGCTTAGAGTCGTGTCAGGTCTGGTTCATCTGGGTGATGGGCTAGAGTGAAATGATTATGTCGGTAATGAGAGTGGTGTGGTGAACACGATTTGGTAAAGGTATCGATGAGAGGCCATGTAGGAGTACATGGTGGGTTGTTTCATTGAAGCCGACCTTAAGCACTGAGATCTGTATGTGTGATTTAAGAATCAGCTACTACCATGCATTGGGCCCGAAACCAATGGACCCTCTCGGCTTCTTATTCACCCTAGTTCTCCGTCCAGGAGTTGCAAGTAGTTTCTGGTGTTTGTAGCCTACTGGAGGCCGTGGACAGCGCTGACCGTAGGGGTGAGCTGTGATGCGGTAGGTACGTGGCACGGTGTACCGAATACTCGTTAGGTATCTCGGGAACCCTGTTCACATCGTTCGGGGCCATATGGGAAACCTCGGCCGGACTCCCTGCGGATGGAACCCGAATAGGCGATAAACCTGGACTGGAGGCTTAGGTGATTAGGTAGGTCGTGGCCGACACCCACGTTGGGCTTCCGCTTGAAGGTTGCCGAGTACATGTCGTGTAAGCGACGGTAAGTGGTGAGAGCGTGTATGAAGAAGTACACCCCTGCAGGGTTAACATGATCTATTCGAATAGCCGCGTCCGCGGTAAAGGACTACTTGGTTGCCTATACAGTTCATAGACAAGTAAATGGAAACTACTAAAAGCCTCAAGATAAGTGTGAGTGCCGAGGATGGCTCTTCCGTAGGAAGACGGAGGTGGATCCTCGGTAGTGTATTGAAGTGGTGAGTAGTGGACTCGTGTGCGCAAAACCATTTCAAGTTGGAGTATCGTAGGATAGCCTAGCCAAGAGTCAAAGCTGGCTTGCTGCAATAACTCCACCAACCCTTCTTGATACTATGCATGTATGTAGGATCTGATGTAAGTCTTGCTGGGTACCTTTGTACTCATGTTGCTATAATCTACATTTTTACAGAAGACGCTGCAACCCCTTCTGATGGGTTCTATGTAGACGTTGACATCAACGAGTAGGCTAAAGACCCATGTGGTGACCCTGAGCTTGTGAAGGACCACGTAGTATAGCTAGGCTTTCCAAGCCTATTTTATTTTACTAGTTGTCTGTACTCAGACAAGTTACTTCCGCTGCTGGTTTGTATGACTGTATGACTTGTATGTGGGGTCGTGAGACCCGTACCTTTGTGTATGTTATGTATGGCTCCCTGAGCCTTAAATAAAGTACTTGTGTCATAGAGTCATGTTGTGATGCTTCGTTGTATTTGCACATATCGAGCATATTGTGTGTATGATTGAAATGCTTGGTATGTGTGGGATCTGACTATCTAGTTGTTTATCTTTAGTAGCCTCTCTTACCGGGAAATGTCTCCTAGTGTTACCACTGAGCCATGGTAGCTTGCTACTGCTCTGGAACACTTAGGCTGGCCGGCATGTGTCCTTCTTCGTTCCTGTGTCTGTCCCTTCGGGGAAATGTCACGCTTTGAGTACCGGAGTCCTGTTAGCCCGCTACAGCCCGGTTTACCGGAGTCCTGCTAGCCCAGTGCTACAGCCCGGACCCACTTGCTGATGACCGACACGTTCGAAGCTGGGTCATGGATGCCTGTCCCTGTAAGTCTGTGCCACTTTGGGTTTACGACTAGTCATGTCAGCCCGGGCTCTTTATCATATGGATGCTAGCGACACTATCATATACGTGAGCCAAAAGGCGCAAACGGTCCCGGGAAAAGGTAAGACGACACCCGTGGGGATACCGTGCGTGAGGCCGCAAAGTGATATGAGGTGTTACTGGCTAGATCGATGTGACATCGAGTCGGGGTCCTGACAGCGTTGGCATCAGAGCCGGACTGCCTGTAGGTTCTCCAAGCCAAACTGGTCGATGTTGAGTCTAGAAATTCTTTAGTTATATGTAGGGGAATTGTTTGTGGGTTGGAACGTAAGGCTCTTTTTACTCCTTATACCTTATGACTTTCTGATCTGAGTCAGTCCATTCTTCCACCGGGGGTTAAGGAATTAGGATCTGTTCTCTCTATCAGGATCACGAGTTACTAATCAGTAGTACCTTATAAGTTTGATGGTTACAAGCCTAGTTCAGTTCTACTACCACATTATGTTGCCAGAATGGTTTCAGAACTTTGATATGATGATGTTGAGTATGTACGAAATCCTTTGTCAAATGTCTCAAAATCCTTTTTGAGCATTTACAGCTGTTATGCTGCCGAAATTTTGCTAGAAATTCCAATGCCTTTGCATTATGATTATGCTTTCAGATGGCCACTCGCGACCTCAATCAAGTGGTTCGCCTGACTCGATGCCTAGATGTACCCGGCAATACTGCTAAGTTGGTCAGGGTAATGACTGAGGCTGGATACCACTGGTATCCTGAGTACACGGTCGAAGAGCAATTCCGGGACTTCAATCAAAGCCAGTATCTCTGCACTGTCAGGATATTTCCATCTTATCCTGGATCCACCGAGCCTCTTCACTGCTCCTATGGACTCGGGGTTACTATTGAGATGGCTGTGCAGGACGCCGCCTACTCTATGATGACCATTATGCGAGTCAGATCTGGTCTATTTCGGGACTCTGACTTCCGGTATATGCCAGGATCACTTCCGGGAGCACAAGGGTATCTCCAGGCTATCTATGCTGACCCCACTCAGGAGGATTCACGGACTCGCACCACTGCTGAGATGCTCGAGGATAAGGACCGTGAAAATCGGGCCTTAAGGTTAGAGCTCTTCAATACCCGTGCTGACCACTGGGCTACTTTGACTCGGTTCGCACCGGCGGTGCAAGCTGGATATTCAGATATGCGCGATCTCTATCCTGTGAGATCTGCTTTGCCGGACGTGATGGTTTGGCGTGATGTAGGAGGCATCACCCCACCTCGCGGTCCCCGTAGGCCACCATTTGTTGGTCCAAGGCCTCATCCTAGCCCCTATGGTCCACAAGCTCCGCGAGACCGTCTGTTTCCGGATGATCATGTTGAACTTCCAGGCTATGGAGGCGACTTCTACGAGGACTACTACGGATCGGTCTGAGTTAGTGGTAGTATCACTAGTTCGCACTAGCTGTGTCTTCTATCGTCCCGCGTGACTCGTGGGATATGACCTAGTTTGTACTCTTTCCGGAGGAGTAGAAAAATAATGTATAGGAGCTTGGAATGCCTCCGATGAGATGTAATCCTCTTTTCACCGTAATAGTACTTTGTTTGGTCTTGTACTAAACCCTGTATGGTGTGTATGACGATGGAATAAAAGAAGCAGTTTCTGTATCTACCATGTCATACGGATGATCATCTTGCATCCCGAGTTACTCCTTACATTTTGTATCCTACGTTGGAATTTTATCATCCTGACTAAATCATTGTCTTGTTTACCTAGGATGGTCAACACGCGCGCTAACCCTGCTTCTCAAGAGCAGGCCAAAGGCAGTGAAGTCAGGGATGCAAATCTGCCTCATCCTCCTTCACTAGCCGAGGTTATGATGGAAGCTGAGAGAAACAAGCGGGAGACCAACCGTTTGTTGGAGCGTATTGAATAGAATACAGCACACCATCAGAGGACTAACGTGGTGTCACTCAGTGATTTTATCAAATTGCATCCACCCACGTTCCACCACTCCGTCGAGCCTCTCGACGCTGATGACTGGCTTCGCAGTATCTCTCACAAACTGCGTTCCGCGCTGGTAGCGGAGGCTGACAAGGTCACCTTTGCTGCATATCATCTTGAAGGCCCCGCCAGTCTATGGTGGGAGAATTATGGAGCTATGCGCCCAGCGGGCCATGTCACTACTTGGGCTGAGTTCAGCGAGGCTTTCCGTGAACATCACATTCCGGAGGGTCTCATGGACCGTAAACGTGAGGAATTTTGCAGTTTCACCCAAGGCCGACTTTCTGTTGATGCCTATAGCAGGGAGTTCGGTAATCTCGCCCGATATGCAACTGAGGAAGTGTCTACTGATGCCAAGAAGCAAGCAAGGTTCCGTAAGGGCCTTAGTCCCGAGCTTCGCCGCGACCTCCGTCTGCATGAGTGCACATCTTTTCCGAAACTTGTCAACAAAGCCATCAGTGCTGAAACTGGTCAGACTGACTATGACGCAACACGCAAGCATGGCCGTGACATGGGTTCCTCATCCGGTGCTGGTCCTCAGAAGCGCCGCGTGTGGGTGCCCAACACCGCCCTGCCACCCAGGTTCACACCGAGGCCATCTTTCCAGGCGCCTCGCCCGGTTCAACAGTCTGCTCCAGCCAAGCCCTATGGGGGTCCAACCAATAATGCTCCTCCACGTACCAGTTTCGTGACTTGTTTCAAATGTGGGGAATCTGGTCACTATATGCGTGAGTGTCCCCAGACCAACCCCAATCAATCTGCTAAAGCTGTTGGCCGTGGCAAGCCGACAGGGAAAGTGTTCCACGCCAAGCCGGTCACCGCTTCACGTGGCCATGTTAACTGTATCTCTGCCGAAGAAGCTCAAGAGGATCCCAACGTCGTTCTCGGTACGCTTCTTGTTAATTGCCACCCGGCATCTGTTCTTTTCGATACAGGAGCCTCTCATTCTTTTATATCCGAAAACTATGCTCGCTTGCATAACGTCGCATTCGGTGATATGCCAACCTCTATGGTAATTCAAACTCCGGGATCCAAATGGCAAACTTCTAGAGTAAGCCATGGAAATGAAATCCAAGTCGACAGACTTGTTTTTCTCGCATCTTTGATAGCCCTTAAATCTTCAGATATTAATATCATTTTGGGTATGGACTGGATGTCAGCTCATCAAGCCAAAATTGATTGCTTCTCTAGGACTGTTCAACTCACCCATCCTTCGGGGAAGATAGTCAATGTCTTGACCTGAATAGCCAAGCGACAATTATATTCTCTTAACGCCAGCCCTTTGCCAGACCTTGAGGACGTGCCGGTAGTCTGTGACTTCCCGGATGTCTTTCCAGAGGAATTGCCAGGTGTTCCACCTGACAGGGATGTTGAGTTCGTAATCGACCTCATCCCCGGAACCGTTCCGATTGCTAGAAGACCTTATAAGATGGCACCACTAGAACTAGCCGAGCTTAAGAAACAACTCGATGAGTCCTTGAAAAAGGGTTTCATCCGCCCTAGTTCATCTCCGTGGGCTTGCCCCGTCCTGTTCGTTAAGAAGAAGGATGGTACGGACCGGATGGTTGTAGATTACCGACCTGTCAATTTGGTCACAATCAAGAACAAATATCCACTTCCCAGGATCAACGACCTGTACGATCAGCTCGCTGGATCCTCAGTCTTCTCCAAGATGGATTTGAGGTTGGGCTACCATCAAATAAAAATCAAAAACGGGGACATTCCTAAAACGGCCTTTGTTACTCGTTATGGCCAATACGAGTACACCGTCATGTCCTTCGGTTTAACCAACGCTCCAGCCACCTTTTCTCGGTTAATGAACTCAATCTTCATGGAGTATTTGGATAAATTCGTCGTAGTTTATCTCGATGATATACTCATCTACTCCAAGAACGAGGAAGAACATGCCGAACATTTAAGGCTAGTGTTGAAGAAACTTCGAGAGCATCGCCTTTATGCCAAATTTTCTAAATGTGAATTCTGGTTGTCAGAAGTGACCTATCTGGGTCATGTAATATCTGGTAAAGGTATTGCTGTTAACCCTGAGCGAGTTCAAGCCGTCCTTAATTGGACTCCACCTGAATCGGTCAAGCAAGTTCGGAGTTTTCTGGGCTTAGCGAGCTATTGCCGTCGCTTTGTCGAGAACTTCTCCAAGGTTGCTAAACCTCTAACCGAACTCCTCAAGAAAGATAAGAAGTTCGAATGGACTCCACAATGTGAGCACAGCTTTCAGGAACTGAAAAGACGCCTGACCTCTGCTCCCGTGCTGGTACCGCCAGACCTCTCCAAGGACTTTGTTATCTACTGCGACGCCTCGCGACAAGGACTAGGTTGCATTCTCATGCAAGATCGACACGTAATTGCTTACGCTTCACGGCAATTGCACCCACATGAGGAGAATTATCCTACTCATGATCTAGAGCTTGCGGCCGTAGTCTATGCACTTAAGACCTGGCGACATTACCTCCTCGGTAATCGTTGCGAAATATTCACTGATCACCAAAGTCCGAAGTACATTTTCACCCAACCGGATTTGAATCTCAGGCAGAGACGTTGGGTTGAATTGATCACAGACTTCGACTTAGGAATAACCTACACCCCAGGGAAAGCCAACGTCATGGCTGATGCGCTAAGTCGTAAATCTTATTGTAACAACCTGATGTTACAACAAAGTCAACCGCTTCTCCATGAGGAATTTCGGAAACTTAACCTTCACATTGTACCTCAAGGTTTTCTTTCCACCTTGGTGGCAAAACCTACCCTTACGGATCAAATTATCAAAGCACAGAAGGTAGATCCGGGAATCTCCCGCATCAAGAGGAACATTCAGCAAGGAATTGCGAATTGTTTCTCCATTAATGATCAAGGAGTCGTATACTTCGGGAATCGACTAGTGGTTCCCAAAGTGCGCAACCTAAGGCGATTAATCCTTAAGGAAGCTCATGAATCTCCTCTCACCATTCATCCCGGTAGCACTAAAACGTATCAGGACCTACGCCAGAGGTTCTGGTGGACTAGGATGAAGAGAGAAATTGCTCAGTATATTGCAAATTGCGACGTCTGTCGTCGTGTAAAAGCAGAGCACCAACGGCCTGCTGGCACCCTTCAACCCTTAGCTATTCCTGAATGGAAATGGGATAAAATTTGTATGGATTTCATTACTGGTTTTCCCAGGACCAAGAGAGGGAATAATGCTATCTTCGTCGTGATCGATCGTCTTTCCAAAGTAGCCCATTTCTTACCTGTTCGTGAGAGTATAACCGCTAGTCAGCTGGCAGAGTTGTACATCTCCCGAATAGTGTCCCTCCATGGTGTTCCTTTGGAAATTAACACGGATCGAGGAAGTCTTTTCACCTCTCGATTTTGGGAAAGTTTCCAAAATGCTATGGGAACTCGTCTCTCCTTTAGCACCGCTTTCCACCCTCAGTCAAGTGGTCAAGTGGAACACGTCAATCAGATTCTAGAAGACATGCTTCGAGCCTCTGTTATCTCATTCGGAATGGACTGGGAGAAGTGCCTTCCATTTGCCGAATTCGCTTACAACAACAGCTATCAATCTAGCTTGGGTAAAGCCCCTTTTGAAGTTCTCTATGGACGACGATGTCGAACACCCCTTAACTGGTCAGAGACCGGGGAAAGACAATTCTTTGGCCCGGATATGATTCAGGAAGCAGAAGAACAAGTTCGTATCGTTCATGAAAAGTTGAAAACAGCCCAATCTCGTCAAAAGAGTCAATATGACCGAAAACATAAGGCTATGACTTTCGAGGTTGACGAGAAGGCTTATCTTCGGGTCACCCCTCTGAAGGGAACCCATCGTTTAGGTATCAAAGGCAAATTGGCTCCTCCTTACATTGGACCTTTTCGCATTCTTGCCAAACGAGGAGAAGTTGCCTACCAGTTGGAACTACCTCCGCACCTCTCCAGAGTTCACGATGTCTTCCACGTTTCTCAATTCAGGCGTTGCTTCTCGGATCCTATCCGTGAAGTGGACCACGAAACGCTTGATCTCCAAGATAATCTTACATATCGAGAGTACCCCGTTCGTATCCTCGATCAAGCCGAACGTACCACGCGACGTCATAATATCAAGTTTCTCAAGGTTCAATGGTCGCACCATTCTGAGGATGAAGCAACTTGGGAAAGGGAGGATCGTCTTCGACTCGAATATCCCGCCTTCTTCCTGGAGGAACCCAAATCTCGGGACGAGATTCTTTTGAGTGGGGGTGAGTTGTCACACCCTAGCTAGACATGCATTAGAGTGTTGCATCATGTTTACTCTTTCATCAGAAACTTGAAATGGGGATGACAGAACCCCCAGTCCCCTCTGAAACCAACTAGGGTTACTAAAATAATTTTTCAATGAACCTGAAATGCCCTTCTAAAATGCCCATCATTTTTGTCTTGGTTCAGAACCTCTGCCAAAAGTGGTGCACATTTTCCTAGGCCATCCTAGGGTTTTTGAATTAAATCATAAATATTTGAATTTGGGCATTTAAAATAATATAAAATATTTAAATGCTCAAATATCTCCAAACTAAAATGTTTCATGATGGAAATAATCCAACTATGGGCCAGGAATAGTTTGGTGATTTTTGAAGTTGCCTAGGTATTTTATTAAATTCAACAAAGTTGCAGATATATATTAAATAAAACAGAAACAGAAAAAAAGGGGGAAAACTTACCTGGCGCCACCGCAGGCCCACCAGCCAGCCCACCTGGCCGGCCCAGCCCGGCCACCGCTCCAGCGAGCTGCTTGGCTTGCCAGGCAGGCAGCCAAGGTGCTCGGCGGCGGCACTGCAGCTCGCCACGCAGCTGCACGCCGCCCGGCCTCCCCCTCTCGCCGCCCTGATGGCCTGGACGAGCTCCACATCGCGCCCCGACCCTCCTGGACACCTCCATTCGCCCCCAGTTCCTCTCCCTCGCGCTCCCACGCCATGGCCGACGCCACCGTCGCCGCAACACCGCTGTAGCCGTGCTCCCCGTCGTCTCCACGCCGCGCCACCCTGTCCAGAAGCTCCGCCGTCCTCTACTCCTTCGAGCTAGCCGAGCCCCAAGCGCTCGCGTGCCTCGAAGCCGCCGCACCAACCTCGCCCGAACCGCCATCGCCGGAGATCCCCTTCGCCGTCGCCGCCGCAGCACCTCGTCCCCGACCCCGCCGTCCTTTCCATCAAGACCGCAGTGAGCTGGGCTAACTTCCCCTTCCTCTCTTTCTCTCTCTCGAGCACCACAGCGAGCGCACCAAGCTCACCCGCACGCGCCGTCGCGGACCTCGTCGCCGACGTGCTTCCGGCCACACCCCGGCCACAAGATGGTGTCCATCTTACTCACCGAGTCCCACAGCACCTAGCTAGCCACTCCACGAGCCTCACCGACCCCTCTAGCGCCAAGTTCATCCTCGACCGAACCCCGGTGGCCGCCAAAGTCGTCGCCGGCGCCAACTCCGGCCACCCCGACCCCAACGGACTCCGCCAATAGCTGCGGTTTGTCCTCAGCTCCACTCCGGTGGTCTCCGCGGCCCTTTTGGTGGCCGAAATGGCCAAAACCACTCCCGCCGCCGCGTCTGGCTCGCCGGCGGCTAAACGCCGGCGTCGCCGGTTTTGACTTTGACCACGGGTGGGCCCTGGTTGACTCCCCTGAGTCAATGACAGGTGGGGCCTAGCCCTGCTAATTATACAGGATTAGTTTTAATCAAATCTTAATTAAAATAATCACCCTGACATGCGGGACCCACTGTCAGGTTTGACCCAGACCTGTTCCGTTGACCTGCTGACGTCACACTGACATCAGGCTGACGCAGTAATTAATTTCTGGATTTAAATTAAATCAGGAAATTCCAGAATATTATTTAAACTTCAAAAATTCATAACTTTTATTCTGTAACTCCAAATTGGACAAATTATATATGAAAAATGATCAGAAAAATCCAATCTATCCATCTGTACTATTTTCATGCATGATCAAACAAGTTAAATTGATGTTTTAAGCAGAACAAGGAAAAGCACTTTAGAAGGCCATATTTGAATTTGAAATTTGAATCCTTGATTCAAATTTGTTCAAACCCTTCTGGGTTTAGTTGCATTAGCCCAACACACTCATATTGCCATGTTTCATGCATGCATCATATTGCTGCACATTGTTTGGTGATGGTTGTGTATCGGTGTCCTTTGCGACAGGTTCTGCCCCCGAGGAGTACCGTGATTACCCTAACGAAGAACCATATCAGTGCATCGAACCATCAGGCAAGCAACCAACCATTTGATCATATCGATACAATCCCATGTTCTCGCTCCTGCTCTCTTTTACTGCATTAAGACAACGCTTTTCAAACTGCTGTGTGCTACGGTAGTTGAACCCATTTCCTCTGCATGACCTGTCATTGCCACAGTAACTAGATGAAACCCACTAGCATGTGTAGGAGTTGATTGAGCCCTATGTATGTGTTGTTCCTACCTTGCTATGCCTGCTATGCTTAGAGTCGTGTCAGGTCTGGTTCATCTGGGTGATGGGCTAGAGTGAAATGATTATGTCGGTAATGAGAGTGGTGTGGTGAACACGATTTGGTAAAGGTATCGATGAGAGGCCATGTAGGAGTACATGGTGGGTTGTTTCATTGAAGCCGACCTTAAGCACTGAGATCTGTATGTGTGATTTAAGAATCAGCTACTACCATGCATTGGGCCCGAAACCAATGGACCCTCTCGGCTTCTTATTCACCCTAGTTCTCCGTCCAGGAGTTGCAAGTAGTTTCTGGTGTTTGTAGCCTACTGGAGGCCGTGGACAGCGCTGACCGTAGGGGTGGGCTGTGATGCGGTAGGTACGTGGCACGGTGTACCGAATACCCGTTAGGTATCTCGGGAACCCTGTTCACATCGTTCGGGGCTGTATGGGAAACCTCGGCCGGACTCCCTGCGGATGGAACCCGAATAGGCGATAAACCTGGACTGGAGGCTTAGGTGATTAGGTAGGTCGTGGCCGACACCCACGTTGGGCTTCCGCTTGAAGGTTGCCGAGTACATGTCGTGTAAGCGACGGTAAGTGGTGAGAGCGTGTATGAAGAAGTACACCCCTGCAGGGTTAACATGATCTATTCGAATAGCCGCGTCCGCGGTAAAGGACTACTTGGTTGCCTATACAGTTCATAGACAAGTAAATCGAAACTACTAAAAGCCTCAAGATAAGTGTGAGTGCCGAGGATGGCTCTTCCGTAGGAAGACGGAGGTGGATCCTCGGTAGTGTATTGAAGTGGTGAGTAGTGGACTCGTGTGCGCAAAACCATTTCAAGTTGGAGTATCGTAGGATAGCCTAGCCAAGAGTCAAAGCTGGCTTGCTGCAATAACTCCACCAACCCTTCTTGATACTATGCATGTATGTAGGATCTGATGTAAGTCTTGCTGGGTACCTTTGTACTCATGTTGCTATAATCTACATTTTTACAGAAGACGCTGCAACCCCTTCTGATGGGTTCTATGTAGACGTTGACATCAACGAGTAGGCTAAAGACCCAGGTGGTGACCCTGAGCTTGTGAAGGACCACGTAGTATAGCTAGGCTTTCCAAGCCTCTTTTATTTTACTAGTTGTCTGTACTCAGACAAGTTACTTCCGCTGCTGGTTTGTATGACTGTATGACTTGTATGTGGGGTCGTGAGACCCGTACCTTTGTGTATGTTATGTATGGCTCCCTGAGCCTTAAATAAAGTACTTGTGTCATAGAGTCATGTTGTGATGCTTCGTTGTATTTGCACATATCGAGCATATTGTGTGTATGATTGAAATGCTTGGTATGTGTGGGATCTGACTATCTAGTTGTTTATCTTTAGTAGCCTCTCTTACTGGGAAATGTCTCCTAGTGTTACCACTGAGCCATGGTAGCTTGCTACTGCTCTGGAACACTTAGGCTGGCCGGCATGTGTCCTTCTTCGTTCCTGTGTCTGTCCCTTCGGGGAAATGTCACGCTTTGAGTACCGGAGTCCTGTTAGCCCGCTACAGCCCGGTTTACCGGAGTCCTGCTAGCCCAGTGCTACAGCCCGGACCCACTTGCTGATGACCGACACGTTCGAAGCTGGGTCATGGATGCCTGTCCCTGTAAGTCTGTGCCACTTTGGGTTTACGACTAGTCATGTCAGCCCGGGCTCTTTATCATATGGATGCTAGCGACACTATCATATACGTGAGCCAAAAGGCGCAAACGGTCCCGGGAAAAGGTAAGACGACACCCGTGGGGATACCGTGCGTGAGGCCGCAAAGTGATATGAGGTGTTACCGGCTAGATCGATGTGACATCGAGTCGGGGTCCTGACACTCCTGTTCGTGTCACTCCGCCTATGGCGCCCGCTCCATCTGCTCAGCGCAGCGCTTCACGTCTGGAGCCTATTAGCGAGGAGGAGGTTCAGTCCCCAGCCTCACTGCGCCTCACCCTCGGCAGGGCGAAGGAGATCGTTAACATCTCCAACTGAGTACGCTTAAGATGACTTGCGATGTACCGGCTTGTACGATATGTTTATATGTACATAGGTTGTGAGAAGTAGCTTGCTTGTGCATCATTTAGGAACTGGGAGAAGTGCACTAGCCTAAATAACAGGTCAGGATATTGTACGCATATCCTGAGTGATGTATTGTATAATTACTGCTTGCTTGTAAGATATGTAATGAGTAGTCCTTCTCCGTGCGCAAACGATTTTTATTTTCAAAATCCTGGAGCATTTAAAAAATTTCCCGTCTTTGTGCATTTATTGATTTTTTTCGACTCATTTCCCTTTCTTATGAGTTTCACAAAATATATCCCCAGAGTGAAAAATGTCTCGTCCTTGGACGCGCTGCATGCCAACTCTGCCAGAGGAAAATTTTGGCACACAACCAAGCAACAATTTCACACAGGGGCAGTCAAGTCAACAGGACAGTGAAACAACACTTTCCCAAATGTGCCGCCTTTATGAGCAAAGTTAGCAACAACATCAGGAAATGATGAACCAAGTCATCAATATGGGAAATCACCGTGGACAGTATCAGCAGCAATCCAAGTTATCTGAGCTACAGAAGACGCGTCCCCAAACATTTTCTCATACTGACAGACCTCTAGAAGCCGAGGACTGGCTTCGAGACATGGAGAGAAAATTAATTATTGCATAGTGTTCAGACCATGAAAAAGTATTGTATGCACCTCATTATCTCACCGGAGCAGCTGCATCGTGGTGGGAAAACTTCCTGCACATGCACCCCAACGAAAATGAAATAATCTGGGAGGATTTCAAAGAAGGTTTTCGTGGGGCGCATATTCCTAAAAGTCTTATGAAGATCAAGAAGAGAGAATTTGATGACCTAAAGCAAAGGACCATGACAGTGTCAGAATACAACAGCCAATTTACTCTGTTATCTCGCTACGCCAACGAGGATCGTATGACTGAAAGCAAGAAGATGGAAAAATTCCTAGACGGTCTGGCACCCGCGCTCAAGTGCCAGCTGGTTGTGCACACCTTCCCTTATTTTAAAACACTGGTGGATAAGGCCATTACCTTGGAAAATGAGAGACGCAGCTTGGAGGATTTCCGCAAGCGAAAAAGGGACCAGACTAATCTTGCTCGCAACCACCGAAGCAAGACAGATTTTTAGAAAGGTGGGACACACAAACCCACGACCAACGTCTCATGCCCGGTTAAGAATTTCCATGCAAGGGACAAGGAGTTCATGTATCGCCCAGGCGTTACTTGCTACGCTTGTGGAGAAGAAGGGCACTATGCCAAGCAGTGCCCCAAGCCAAGTAACTCGACCCCAAAACCGAACAATGGTGGCAATAATTCAGCGCCCAAGCGCAACAATATCAACCCCAATAACAACCACAGGAAGGGTCATCTGAACCACGTGACTAAAGAGGAAGCACAAAATGCCCTAGATATCATACTCGGTACGTTCCCTGTCAACACAATACCTGCCATGGTTTTGTTTGATTCTGGAGCTTCTCACTCATTCATTTCAAAAAGTTTTGCTTTGCAAAATAATTTTTTGATGCTTCCCTTGGAAAAATCAATGATCGTCAAGTCCCCTGGGATTAAGCAAGTTACTGCCAAGGTGTGATTATTGAGTTTGAAGGATTGAAGTTCCACGCCAACCTTATTGTGTTGGAAAATAAAGGACTGGACGTCATCTTAGGGATGGATTGGTTAGCCACCAACAAAGGTTTTATTGACTGTTTCAACAGGACCGTAATTCTCACCCACCACCACGGGAAGACAATAAAAGTTTCAGCAAAAGAGAGAAAAATATCCCGGCAACCGAGATTGAACAAAGTGGATATTTCTGAATTAAGCAAAGTTCCAGTTGTGTGTGAATTTCCAGACGTATTTCCCGAAGAACTACCAGGCATGCCACCAGACCGAGAGATAGAATTCAGCATTGAGCTAGCACCCGGAACCGCTCCCATATACAAGAAACCATACAGAATGGCACCATCCGAGTTGGTAGAATTGAAGAAGCAAATAAAAAGAATTACTGGACAAAGGATATATACGAGCCAGCTCCTCACCTTGGGGCTCCCCGATTTTATTTGCCAAAAAGAAGGATGGAACACTGAGATTGTGTATAGATTATTGAGCACTTAACATGGTCACAATCAAGAACAAATATCCGATGCCACGGATAAACGATTTATTTGATCAGCTCGCTCAGGCCAAGGTATTCTCAAAAATTGACTTAAGGTCGGGTTACCATCAGTTAAAAGTATGAACTGAAGATATTCCCAAGACAGCCTTCACCTCCAGATACGGACTGTATGAGTTCACAGTAATGCCATTTGGACTAACAAACGCTCCCGCATATTTTGTTCACCTCATGAACAAAGTATTTATGAAATATATGGACAAGTTTGTTGTGGTATTTATCGATGATATTCTGATATACTCCAAGACACCAGAAGAACATGCTGAACATCTCCGAATTGTACTAGGAGAACTCAGGAAACATCAATTGTACGCCAAGTTCAGCAAGTGTGAATTTTGGCTAAGACAAGTAGGTTTTCTGGGCCACGTACTCACCCAGGAAGGTATTGCAGTAGACCCAGAAAAGTTCAAGGCCGTACTTGGCTCGAAATCACCAGCCAGCATAACGGACATGCGAAGTTTCTTGGGAATGGCAGGTTACTACCGAAGATTTATTGAAGGATTTTCCACTATAGCAAAGCCAATGACGCAGCTACTCAAGAAAGACAAGAAGTTTGATTGGACGGAAGCTTGCGAGAAAAGTTTCCAAGAACTAAAAAGGAAATTAACGACAACACCAGTATTAATTGTGCCAGACATACACAAGAATTTTGAGGTGTATTGTGACACATCCCGGAAGGGCCTCGGATGCGTATTGATGCAAGAAGGCAAGGTAGTCGCGTATGTTTCCAGACAACTTCACAAACATGAGGAAAATTATCCTACTCATGACCTGGAGTTAGTAGCGGTTATTCATGCACTCAAGGAATGGAGACACTTTTTACTTGGAAATCGTTGTGAAATATACACGGACCATAAAATTCTCAAGTATATTTTCACACAACCAGAGCTCAATTTACGGCAACGACGCTGGTTGGAATTAGTAAAGGATTAGGATGTTGGAATCCACTATCATCCAGGAAAAGTGAATGTAGTGGCAGATGCTCTAAGTCGGAACCCCAGCCCGAACAATGGCAGCCTACCAAACCTGAGACCTGAATTTCAGCAGGAGTTTGCTAAACTCAACTTGATGATAGTCACCGAAGGCAGTGTGTCAAATTTAGAAATATAGCCTACCCTGATAGAAAAAGTAAAGGAGGCTCAGCATGGACACCCTAGCATTGAAGGCATAAAACGGAAAGTGAGTTTGGGCAAGGCCTCAGAGTTTGTTATCGATGAGCAGGGAATATTGTGGTACGGAGATAGACTTTGCGTACCAAATATTAAGGACCTTAAATAGCAAATTTTAGCTGAAGGCCACATCGCTCCGTATTCGATCCATCCAGGAGGAACAAAAATGTACAAGGATCTTCAGGAAACATTTTGGTGGCACGGTATGAAAAGGGAGATAGCCACGTTCATCACATGTTGTGACTCATGTCAACGCATCAAGGCCGAGTACCAGAAACCGGCCGGACTTTTACAACCAAATAAGATACCCGAGTGGAAATGGGACGAGATTGGAATGGATTTTATTGTTGGGCTACCTCGGTCACGACACGGACATGATGCCATATGGGTCATCACACTAACTAAAGTAGCACACTTCATCCCCGTGAAGACAACCCACACCACTCAGAAGCTTGCCAGGCTTTATCTTTCTTGTATCGTATGCCTACATGGAGTTCCAAAGACTATAATATCTGTCAGGGGCACACAATTCATCTCCAAATTTTGGGATCACCTACAACAGGCTTTGAGAACCCAACTAGCTTTTCAGTACAGCATACCACCCCCAGACTGACGAACAAACTTAACGCGTAAACCAAATCCTAGAAGACATGCTGAGAGCATGTGTCCTCACCTATGGAACCAGTTGGGAAGAAAGCCTGCCATACGCAGAGTTCGCATACAACAACAGCTACCAGGCCAGCCTGCAAATGGCACCATTTGAAGCCTTGTACGGACGGAGATGTCGTACCCCGCTAAATTGGTCAGAGACCGGAGATAGCCGTGTATTCGGCCCAGACATGCTCAAAGAAGCCGAGGAAAAGGTCAAGCTAATCAGGGACCGACTCAAGACAGCTCAAAGCCGACAGAAGAGTTATTACGATCAGAAACATTGTGGAATCAGTTTCGAACCCGGTGAGTTTGTGTATCTACGAGTATCTCCTATGAGGTGCCTACAACGATTCAAGATCAAGGGAAAGTTAGCACCAAGATTCATCGGACCATTCCGCATAGTGGCATGAAGAGGCATGGTAGCCTACCAGCTAGACTTACCCGGAGAATTATCCGATATCCACGACGTGTTCCACGTCTCGCAGTTGAGGAAGTGCGTAAGCAACCCAGAAAAGCAAGTATCCCATGAAAACATCGACGTGCAGCCAGACCTCACCTATCGGGAACATCCAGTAAAAATATTGGAGGAGTCTGAAAGAAGGACCCGACAGAAAACCATCAAGTTTTTCAGAGTTCAGTGGAGCAATCACACCGAGAGTGAAGCCACTTGGGAAAGAGAGGATTTTCTTCGGACAGAGCATCCACACTTGTTTGAGGATCAGCTGAAATCTCGGGGACAAGATTTTTCCTAAGGGGGTAGGTGTTGTGACACTCCAAAGATTTTTATTTGGTTTTCAGCAAAAACTTTGTTGGATTTGAAGAAGGTCATTTAAACCCTTCCAAAAATCTCTCTCTCAAAAAAAAATTCCCCTTTGGCAAGGATTTTATTTTGGTATCTTCTTCAACCCTGGTGTTTGGTTATTAAAAACCTTTCTTCTGTTTGACACCTTCTCAATTTTTTTTGGGATTTATTTTCTTTTAAAAGAAAATCCCAGGAGTTTTGGGTCTTCTCTTATATTGAAACCACTCATGATTTTACCATGCCTCAAATGGTGAAACCTCCCAAAAACTCTCCTTCCACTCTTGGGCAATCCAAATATTCACTACTAACCAGTCCAACTCAATCCTGAATTTTATTTCATTTATTTCTCTTCCCAAAATCTTTTCTGCAAATTATTTTGGGCCTAGGTGATATGCAAAGCAAGTACCAAGATGCATTTGTGTTTTGACCCCAAACCAACTCCCCTGGATAGTCCTTGGTACCCACAACCTAGAACTATCAAGATCCAGTCTCCTTCTTTTCAAATATTTCAAATTTCAGTCTCTACAAGTTTGGACCAGATTTGTCAAATTTGGTGAAATTCATATATCCTCTTCACCAAAAATTCCACCAAAATTCAGGCAACCTCTAGTTGCAATGAGAGACCACTCCACCAAAAATCAGCTCAAGGAAAAACCCCTACATGCCTAGATCATTCTGTCGAACACCTGACATGCACTATTTCTGTTCATCTTCAGTAAAATTCAGAGATTCAGTGTCGTTTCTTCGTCAGATTTCAGTCACATGTAAACTGTGCATTTGGCTCGTTGCTCGCAGCCTCTCCTTGTTGTCCGGAGCACCACACGCGCGCTTGGCGCCTTCCTGGCGTCGGTGGCGCCCTGGCCCGCCTGCGCCGGCGTGTTCCGCAGCGGTAGAACCACCGTAACGCCGTTCGGCACCGCCCAAACCTTCTGAGAGCTCCGCGTGGCCACCTCCTTGCCAGCGCATGCATGCAGCACCGTCACCGTGGCCTGGCACGCGCAGAGCGCGTTCTCTGCCGCCGACGTGTCGTGCGGCCGTTCCGTCGAGGACAGACCGTAACCACCCCTCCCGTGCTGAGTTGGACACTGAAGCGGCTCCAATGCTCCGTCTAGTCGATGCTCAAGCTCCTAAGCCGACCGTCCACCCACTGCGCCGCCGTAACCGCCCGTCGGACTTATCCGTTCACGGCAACCGCCTCGGGCCGGGTATAAATAGCACCCCCCGAGCTTGCTCTTGCCCCCGCACAACTCCACCACCTCACCAGACCCCTCCTAGCCACTAGAAGAGCCTCGAGGGGCCTTTCTTCCTCGACTCCGGCCACCTCCATCCGCCTTAGGCTCCGGCAATGTTCTCTTCGGTGAGAACTCCTCCGCCGCCCTATTCTCGCCCGTAGCCTCGTACCACCACCTGGAGGCTAACCCACACTTCAATTTGACCCCCGCAGCTCCGTCCGGCGAGATCCACGACTGCCCGAACCGCCGTCCGCCAGAGCAAGGGCCGCCGTCGACACAGTGCTCGCCGGCGACCACCACCACCACCCACAGACGCGGAAGGATGTGCTGATCATGAAGGTACCGTCCGATCCCCCAGCCTCGCCGTGGATCGCTGCCGGCGACCACCGCACCTCTCGGGCACCGTCGCGCCCTGTTTCCCTCGTTTGAATTTTCAAACCTGACGGGTAGAGCCCGCTTGTCAGCCTCTCATTTTTTTTAAACGAACCGTTTTCTGGACTTTTCCGCAGAACCCCCTGGAAGTTTTCTATTTCATTACAGATGGGTCCTTGGACCAAAACTCTTATAACTTTTAAACGGAAAATGGTTTTTGATTGATTCTTTTTAGATCATCTTTCTTTTTCTATCTAGATTTTTGTCATATTTATTTGAAAAATATTTGGAACACTTTTCTGTACACTCGCGGTATTTACGTTGCGTGCGTATTTTTTTTATACCGTAGATACCGGAGGAGGTGACGGAGCTGCGAACTTCACACAGTTAAACTCCGACTTCTCCGAACCAGGCAAGCTTGTTTGAACTCTTGATATGACGAGTGGTTGTTGCATGTTTGCATTTTAGTATGGTCATGGCATGTTTATGAACATTTCTTTGAATGTTATATTTCATGCACATAAGTGGAAAGTAAGTTTCGGAAAGTAAGTTTCGGAAAGCACTGTGATGGCATGAGGATGGGTAAGATGGTAGTGTTGTGACATACCAGTCTTATGCCAGATTATTTGACTTCTGTGTCATCATGAATCAAATCACATTCCCATTCATTTCCTTCCTGTACTGCCACATGTTTTCTAAAAGGAATATGGATTAGTAAGTTGTAAATCGTTTTCCTGGTACACACCAAACAGAGAGGCCGGGATGAGGGTTCCATGGCCCTGGATTAAAGCCCGTCATCCGGTCAGGGGGCATGGGTGTTTCCGGTTGGGACCGAGAGGGGGGCACCCCATAGACCGTGCGTATAGAAATTTGATCCTATTCTATTCAAGGTTGTGACCTCCCCGTCTCAAAGTTTTTCTTGGATGTTGTCCAGGGTGATTCCTGGCATCGTGAGGTGAAATGGGTGTGTACTAGTTAAAATGTGTTTCTACTGAAATATCGTAAACGGAACTAGTCCTTCGTGACTACGGAAATCCGTTGGCTGTGGTCAGTTAGTACAAACTCTGCAGAATCTCAAATCCTTTAAATCATCTTGTACTTGTCCAAGTACTGTATTCTTCTTATCTTGTCAGATATCAGCCTCAGTGAAAAAACTCCGGTGAACTACATGTGTGTAAATCCGGTTAAAAAATTATTCTTGTGGATGGACTAACCTGTTGGTTACTTTTGTTATAAATCCCTTTCTGTGATGTCGCTCAGACGTCCGACTGTGGCATACTTGTTATTTACTTTGTTATATAAGCCCTTTCTGTGATGTCGCTTAGACATCCGACTGTGGCATACTTGTCATTTACTTTTGTTATCAAGCCCTGTCTGTGACGTCGCTCAGATGTCCGACTGTGGCATTTCTTTTACAAGCCCTGTCTGTGACGTCGCTCAGATGTCCGACGGTGGCATTTCTTTTATAAGCCCTTTCTGTGACGTCGCTCAGACGTCCGACTGTGGCATTTCTTTACAAGCCCTTTCTATGATGTCACTCAGATGTCCGAGTGTGGCATTTCTTTTACAAGCCCTTTCTGTGATGTCGCTCAGACGTCCGACTATGGCATTTCTTTTACAAGCCCTTTCTGTGATGTCGCTCAGACGTCCGATTGTGGCATTTCTTTTACAAGCCCTTTCTATGACGTCGCTCAAATGTCCGACTGTGGTATTTCTTTTAAGCACTTTATGTGGTGTCGCTTAGACGCCCGACTGCGGCATGAACTTTATTTATTTACCTTTCGAGGCGTCGCTCCAGACACCCGATTGGTTTTCAGTTATTTGTTTAACTTATCAAGTCGTGCAAAAATAATATTATTATTGGAATGAGCATCATTATTTTTGCTTATGACGCATACATGCATGCATTTGTTATATCTTAAGTCCAAACTGTCTTGCGAGTACTTTCAAAGTACTCAACTGGCTTGTTGATTTGGCCAGATGCTGACGAAGGCGATCTCATGGATGAAGAGTTCGATAGCGAGTCCGACGCCTAGAGGAGTCCCTGTCAGTCTCGTGTGACCCCGATTTCGGTCACTGTATTATATCCGCTTCCGCTACCCAAATAAATTCATCGAGCCTCACCTCGACGCTCGATTAGCTAACAGTTTAGGAGTCATGTTATCCACTCCACCGTGACATTCCACCACCACTTTTATCTCGAGTCAGTAGTAAGCTAACCCACACCATTGTGTCATATCCGCCATTATGTATAATTATTGGCGTGCTTGTAATAAATTGTTGAGCACCCAGCTCGACTCTGTAATGTATTAATGCTACTGGCTTATTGTATCAAGGTTTTGTCTACCAGTGAGGAGGATTTTCCTGACACTGGAAATTAAAAGATCGGTTTCTCGATAAATATTTTTATCGAAAAACCGGTCGTGACAGTTAGTTCATAATCTTTGCTAAAAACGTGAATGTTGGCTTTACATATTTACAACAACAAGAGCAAACAGAGTTTGTAAAAGTTTTTCTTTATCACTTTCAGTTTGTCAACTGAATTGCTTGGGGACAAGCAAAGGTTTAAGCTTGGGGGAGTTGATACGTCTCCATCGTATCTACTTTTCCAAACAATTTTGCCCTTGTTTTGGACTCTAATTTGCATGATTTGAATGGAAACTAACCCAGACTGATGATGTTTTCAGTAGAACTGCCATGGTGTTATTTTTGTGCAGAAACAAAAGTTCTCGGAATGACCTGAAAATCCACGGAGATTACTTTTGGAAAATATAAAAAATACTGGCGAAATAATCAAGGCCAATGGGCCCACACCCTATCCACGAGGGTGGGGGGCGCGCCCCCTGCCTCATACGCCCCCTGGATTCCCACCGACCTCAACTCCAACTCCATATATTCCCTTTCGCGGAAAAAAAATTAGAGAGAAAGTTTCATCGCATTTTACGATATGGAGCCGCCGCCAAGCCCTAATCTCTCTCGGAAGGGCTGATCTGGAGTCCGTTCGGGGCTCCGGAGAGGGGGATTCATCGCCGTCGTCATCATCAACCATCCTCCATCACCAATTTCATGATGCTCACCACCGTGCGTGAGTAATTCCAAAGTAGGCTTGCTGGACGGTGATGGGTTGGATGAGATTTACCATGTAATCAAGTTAGTTTTGTTAGGGTTTGATCCCTAGTATCCACTATGTTCTGAGATTGATGTTGCTATGACTTTCCTATGCTTAATGCTTTTCACTAGGGCCCGAGCGCCATGATTTCAGATCTGAACCTATTATGTTTTCATGAATATATGTGAGTTCTTGATCCTATCTTGCAAGTCTATAGTCACCTATTATGTGTTATGATCCGACAACCCCGAAGTGACAATAATCGGGATACTTGTCGGTGATGACCGTAGTTTGAGTAGTTCATGTATTCACTAAGTGCTAATGCTTTGGTCCGGTTCTCTGTTAAAAGGAGGCCTTAATATCCCTTAGTTTCCATTAGGACCCCGCTGCCACGGGAGGGTAGGACAAAAGATGTCATGCAAGTTCTTTTCCATAAGCACGTATGACTATATGCGGAATACATGCCTACATTACGTTGATGAATTGGAGCTAGTTCTGTGTCACCCTATGTTATAGCTATTACATGAGGAATCGCATCCGACATAATTATCCATGGATGATCCAATGCCTACGAGCTTTTCACATATTGTGTTTTGCTTATTTACTTTACCGTTACTATCATACAACTTTGCTACTAAATACTTTGCTGCAGATACTAAGTTATCCAGGTGTGGTTGAATTGACAACTCAACTGCTAGTACTTGAGAATATTCTTTGGCTCCCCTTGTGTCGAATCAATAAATTTGGGTTGAATACTCTACCCTCGAAAACTGTTGTGATCCCCTATACTTGTGGGTTATCATAGTACCGCTTATAAGCGATAGTACCGCTCTGCCGACGCGGTAGTACCGCTGAGGCGCCCCAAAGCAGAAACAAAGGGTAAAATATGTCTTACGCTTGACTAGAGAAAAACAGAAAGATCACACAAGACAAGACAAGCTAAAACCCGAACACGACCACACCAAAACAGAACTACTCAAAAGAGAGACGCACATGCAACAAGAAACAACACACAGACGAACTCTCTAGAAGAGAGGGCGGTGGCCGAGGCCACCTATGTTTGTGAAAAATGGTATGGCGCCGCGAAGAATTATCCTTGGGCCCATGACCATAACTCGTCTTTGAAGCACAAGTACCATCAAAAATGGCTAATGTGAAAGACTTGATCAATTTATGCATAATGGGGGGAGGGAGAGTTCATTGAGAGAACAGCATTCCCCCCTATATCCATGCCTACACCTAAACAAGACATCATGAAGAGTGTGGTGGGGTGTGCAAGAGTTCGAACCACATTGCTCGAATCAATGATATTTAGCTCATGCCTTAACTCACAAAATCTTGCTTAATCCAAGGGCTTCATGAAAATATCTGCAAGGTCATCATGAGTGTTGACATACTTGAGCTTGATCTCCCCTCGCCTAATGTGATCCCAGATGAAGTGATACCGAATCGCAATATGCTTCGTCTTGAAGTGTTGCACCGGGTTGAGAGAGATCTTGATGGCACATTCATTATCACACCAAAGAGGCACACCATAATCCTTCAAAGTTTGCCTCATCCATAGAAGTTGAGCACAACAACTACCGGCAGCCACATACTCCGCTTCGGTGGACGAGAGAGACACACAACTTTGCTTCTTAGAAGACCAACTCACTAAGGAGTAACCAAGCAATTGGCACCCTCCGGAGGTGGACTTCCTATCCACTTTGTCTCCCGCCCAATCTGAGTCTGTATAGCCCAAAAGATCAAAGTTGGCTCCTCTTGGGTACCATAAGGCAAAGTTTGGGGTATGAGCCAAATATCGAAAGATTCTCTTGATCGCCACAAAGAGACTTTCCTTAGGTGTGGCTTGAAACCATGCACAAATTCCCACACTCAACATGATATCCGGTCTAGATGCACAAAGGTAAAGCAAGGATCCAATCATGGAGCGATATACCTTTTGATCCACCGCTTTACCATTGGGATCAATGTCAAGTTGGCATTTGACGGGCATTGGAGTGGAGGCCGGCTTGACAACACTTAGCTTGAATCTCTTGAGCATGTCTTGAGCGTATTTGGCTTGGTTGATGAAAGTTCCTTCTCTTCATTGCGTGATTTTGAGCCCGAGAAAGAACTTCAACTCTCCTATCATGGACATCTTGAACTTTGAGGTCATGAGACCGGCAAATTCCTCATTGAAAGCTTTGTGAGGGGAACGAAAGATAATATCATCAACATATAGTTGGCACACAAACAACACCCCTTTGACCTTCTTAGTAAAAAGAGTGGGGTCGATTTTCCCGATTTCGAACCCACGATCTTGTAACAACTCAGTAAGATGCGCATACCACGCACGTGGGGCTTGTTTAAGGCCATAGAGCGCCTTGTTGAGTTGGTACACATGATCGGGGACATAAGGATCCTTGAACCCCGGGGGTTGTTTGATATACACCAACTCATTAATGGGACCATTAAGAAAAGCACTCTTCACATCCATTTGTTGCAACTTGAAATTATGATGAGAAGCATAAGAAATCAACAAACGAATAGATTCAAGGCGAGCGACGGGAGCAAAGGTTTCACTATAGTCGATACCCTTGACTTGGGAGTAGCCTTGTGCCACCAAACGAACCTTGTTGCAAACAATGATCCCATGAGGAACTTTCTTGTTCTTGAATATCCACTTGGTTCCAATGACATTATGATTCCTGGTTAGCCTTGGCACTAATTTCCACACTTGGTTGTGCTCGAAGTTGTTGAGTTCTTCATGTATGGCATTGAGCCAATCTGGATCCTCGAGCGCCTCATACACCTTTTGGGGTTTGACACAAGAAACAAACACGTGATGTTCACAATAGTTTGCTAATGGTCTACGAGTGCTTACCCCCTTTCTTAGGCTTCCAACCACATTCTCCATGAGATGACATTTGGTAGTGAGCTTGGAAGCGATCTTCGCGACAAGACGTTCTAATTTCTCCATGGATGTGAAACGAGGAGGGGTAACTTGATCATCTTGAGCATCGTCTTGAGCTTGTTCTTGATCTTGAGTTTGGTCTTGATCTTGAACTTGCTCGAAAGAAAGAACTTGACCTTGGGAATCACTTGGTGTCTCACCACCATCTTGAGGTTGATCTTGCCCTTGATCTTGTTCACGTGGTTGAGGGCGTTCACTTTGTTCTTTGGAAGTCTGTGGGTCTTGGGTCGGTGATGGCTCCACTTGAGTGGAGCATTATCCTTCTCCTTCGGCCACAAGGGGTTCCTCAATGGGTAGGATATGACCAACATCCATTCTTCTTATGGCTTGGGGAGGAATTTCATCACCTACATCACAAGTACCACTTTGCTCCACTTGGGAGCCGTTATTTTCGTCAAACTCCATGTTACATGTCTCCTCAATGAGTCCCGTGGACTTGTTGAGGACATGGTAAGCATGAGAGTTTGTAGCATAACCAACAAATATGCCCTCATGAGCCCTAGCCTCAAATTTATACAAACTAACACCTTTCTTGAGAATGAAACACCTACACACGAACACCCGGAAGTACTTGAGGTTGGGCTTGTTACCGGTGAGTATTTCATAGGGAGTCTTGTTCAAGCCTTTGTGGTGATAGAGCCGATTGGATGCATGACATGCTGTGTTGATGGCTTCGGCTCAAAAGTTGTAAGGAGACTTGAATTCCGCCAACATGGTCATTGCCACATCCATCAACGTCCGGTTCTTCCTCTCTGCAACACCATTTTGTTGAGGGGTGTATGATGCAAAATATTGATGCTTGATCCCCTCATCACTAAGAAACTCATCCAGGGTGTAGTTCTTGAACTTGGTGCCGTTGTCACTCCTTATTGTCAAGATCTTTGTGTCATGTTGACATTGAGCTTCATTTGCAAAGTCGATGACGGTTTGTTGAGTCTCACTCTTCCTCTTGAAGAAATATACCCAAGTGTATCTTGAATAATCATCCACAATCACCAAGCAATACTTTCTACCCCCAAGACAATCAAAGGATGGAGGCCCAAAGAGATCCATGTGAAGGAGCTCCAATGGTCTCTTTGAGTAGATGATAGTCGTTGGAGGGTGAGCCTTCTCATGTAGCTTTCCTTCGATACAAACACTGCAAGCACGATCTTTGGCAAACCTAACATTTGTTAGTCCACGGACATGGTCCCCCTTGAGAATACTTTGAAAAGATCTCATAGTGACGTGGGCTAAAAGGCGATGCCAAAGCCACCTCACATCAACTTTAGCCATTAGGCATGTCGCGGTCTTAGTGGGTCGCTCTGAAAAGTTAATCACATAAAGACCGTTCTCGACATGCCCAACAAAGGCTACTTTAAGTCTTGCTCCACAAGAGGGCCACGGTATCAATATCAAAGAATGTGGCAAAGCCCATGAGTGCAAGTTGACGAACGGAAAGTAGATTGTATGCAAGGGACGCAACAAGCATGACTTTCTCGATTGTGAGATCATGATAAATGACAACCTTTCCAAGACCCAATACCTTAGAAGATGAGGCATCACCCCACTCGACGTTGGTGGGCATAGATGGGATATTATGCACGTCCACCACCAAGTCATTGCTTCCGGTGATATGATTTGTGGCTCCACCATCGAGCAACCATGATCCCCCACCGGAAGCAAACACCTATAAAAGATCAATGCTTGGTTTTAGGTACCCATTTTGTAAGGGTCCTTTGATGTTAGTAACAAGGTTCTTAGGAACCCAAATAGACCATTCAATGTACTCATAAGGAGAACCAACAAATTTGGCATAAACATGTCCATCACTAGCATGGCACAACACATAAGAAGGGTTAAAGTCGCCGGCTTTGTTGGAAGGGGTGGCATTGCCCTTTTTGACATCACCACCCTTCACATTGTTCTTCTTCTCCTTCGGAGCACTCTCTCCCTCCTTCACAAAAGTTTGCTTGAGAGGGGGAGGTCATTTGGTCTTGTCATTCTTCTTCTTGTTCTTGAAAATGGGTGCAAACCCAACTCCCTCTTTGGCCACAACTTCTTTTTGATTGCTCAAAAGGTCATTGAGATTCTTCTCACCTTGTATGCACGTCACTGATACGTCCATTTTGCATCACTGGCTATTCTCTCTTATTTTACAAGGTTTACCATGAAGAGGGGGAATGCCGGCAGCTGGAATTCTGGCTGGAAAAGGAGCAAACATTGCATTCCTATTCTGCACTGCTCCAAAAATCCTGAAACTCAACGAAACATGTTTTTAGAATTAATAAGAATTATTGGGCGAAAGAAATACATCAGGGGGGCCACACCTAGTCCAGGAGGGTGTGGGGCGCCCCCCTGCTGGGCGCGCCCCCTGTCTCCTGGGCCCCCTGGTGGGCCCCCGGTGTCCATCTTCTGCTATATGAGAGCTTTTTCATATGATTATTTTATACAATTAGTCTATGCTTTATAAAATAAATCCTTAATTAGACCCTCAAAATAAACAATATGAGAAACATTAAGTGGATGAAACTAGCATTTTATAATATTTATATTTCAGGCTATATTAGTTGTATAAATATTGATTCTTCTTTGCGATGCCCAAGCAAAAACAGATTGTTTGTCGAATCTGCTGTAGAATGAAATATAAGCATCCTGTGATGCATGTGTTCCAAAACAAACTGTAGTGTCAACAAAATAAAATTTCAACAGCTTAACTCCAAGGCTATATTCATCATACCTTTTTTCCCAAAGGGTTTAACTAATGCATTGTTAAAACTAGCCCATGTGAGGGAGTCCTGGACTAGGGGGTGTCCGAATAGCCGAACTATCATCTTTGGCCGGACTCCAAGACTATGCAGATACAAGATTGAAGACTTCGTCCCGTGTCCGGATGGGACTTTCCTTGGCGTGGAAGGCAAGCTTGGCAATACGGATATGTATATCTCCTACCATTGTAACCGACTCTGTGTAACCCTAGCCCTCTCCGATGTCTATATAAACCGGAGGGTTTTAGTCCATAGGACGAACAACAATCATACCATAGGCTAGCTTCTAGGGTTTAGCCTCCTTGATCTCGTGGTAGATCTACTCTTGTACTACCCATATCATCGATATTAATCAAGCAGGAGTAGGGTTTTACCTCCACCGAGAGGTCCCGAACTTGGGTAAAAACATCGTGTCCCTTGTCTCCTGTTACCATCCGCCTAGACGCACAGTTCGGGACCCCCTACCCGAGATCCGCCGGTTTTCACACCGACACCGTGCAGGCGCACGGGTTGACGACTAGTATATTGTAATTTGTAACTCCCGATCAAGAGAAGTTTCCATTCGATTCAAAACACATTAGTAGCTACCCGAAGTTAGTACCTATTTTGACTACTACTTACATTCTAGTCATGTTCTAGATTTATTCTATGTTAGGACATGTGTAATTATTAGTAAATGTGTTTATATTATGCAATGGATTGCTATAATATAAATAATGTACCAGATTTCATCTAGGAATGACATGTTCCCTATGTTTACCACATATTAAATTCTCTTGAACATGTTTTTGCGGTTGAAATTATTTTCTCTCGCATATCAAACTTGCAATTTTTTTAGTATTTCTCCCTCATTATATTTGGAACCACAAGGTAATGAGTTGGATCTACTACTCGTTTGCAGACTATCACCTTTTACTGTGAGGTCTATGTTTTATCAGTCTCGACAAGCGATTACCTCCAACGTGTATTTCCTTATATTTAAATTTTAACATACACAAGGAAATAGAACCATGCGCATCTACTAATATTGTTAGATTATGTGGCCTATTACTATGAGATTTAAGTGATCTTCAATGTGTTATATTCACACAATTGAGGTTGAGAATTGAAAGGATCGAGAAGAGGGGTCTAGAGGGGGGTGATTAGGCCCTCGCCATGTAAAAGTAGCATTTTTTAAGTTCTTCAAGTTAAGGTGGAGACGTGGAGTTTTAGCACAAGTTTAAGCATTCACAGTACATTTCAAGCAAGCATGACAAGAGTATATGCAACAGAAAGGGTAAAACATTCTAATTCCAAGAAAGTAAGGGGATGGGATTGGAGTGTGCAAATGCAATGAAGACACGAAGATTTTTGGCATGGTTCTGATAGGTGGTGCCACTAGTGCAGGATGCTGCTAATGCGACACTACGATAAGAGACCCTTTGACGAAACTATGTGCGATGCATTAATGGCAAACCGTGGTTTAAAAACTGTCAAAAAATGTGCAAAATGTTTGCGATGATGGATGCATCAAACTTGGTTCAGATTTTAGTTTCGTGTGTGATGCAGGGCATACGGTTTAGTGCAATTAACTGTTTGCGATGAGGAGAAACAAAAGAAACAGGCAGCCAAATGAAGGTGTGTGTGATAAACAGCATACGGTTCACTAGGATGAACTGTTTGCGATTAGGCAACACAAAAGAAACGGTCAGCCAGATCAAGGTGTGTGCGATATACGGCATGCGGTTCACTCGGATGAACTATTTGTGTTGAGACAAGAGAACATAAACGGTTCAATATAAAAAGATGTCTGCGATATGCGGTAAACAGGTCTGTAATTAGAAATGTGTGCGAAGACCGATAATAACACAGACGATTGCTGCTAATAAGACGTGTGTGTTGTGCGACGGGATTACATACAAAATAACAACATACACACACACACACACACACTTATAAGGACGTGGTTGGATAACCAGATTAAACATCCACTTACATAGGTGGCTACTACAACCATGGCATTTGCACACACCAAAGTAAACTATTACATGCATAATTACATAGGTGGCTACTACACACATGACATTTCCACACAGCAAAGTAAATTGTATATTACATGCATGATTAACTAGCATAAACAATCATCTGATCAGCATCTACTGCTTGCGATGCTTGCTCTACTTGTGACTCGATCTGGGCTCGTCGATTTGGGTAAGGACGCACTTCCTCATGTCAACGATCCGCCTGTGCATCTCGTAGCATGTGTACACACTCTTGGCCACGAACCTGAGGTGGCTCATCCAGTTGCCCCATCCAGGCCCCGTGCCAGGATACAGGACTTGTTCTCTAGGCATCCTGCTTCATCTTTTCGTAGTAGGGGTCGATGATGGATGAGGTGAATTCAACCAGGGAGTCCTTCTTCGTGCTGCCCCAGACCCTGTAGTGCTCACGGATTTTGACAAGGTTCTTCCAGGCCAAGCCTGTAACCCTAAGCGCTTTTACATCATTGGTGGTTTCCACCGTAGTGAACTTGTAGTCGGTGCCATTGACAAACCTGGTAAAACGGACGCAAGGCTTTGTGGCCATGCAGTAGTGGTAGATGAGGACATGATGGCGCACGCACACTGGGCGACGACAACCTCCTGAGTGTTGCCGGGAAGACCGGCGGTGTACTGGAGGTCGATGCCGACCACCTTGTACTTGTGTCTAGCAAGCAACCGCTGAACGGTGTTGACGTAGTCGTCCACCATGGCCGGGTCGATGGTGTACACCACCAAGAGATCCATCTCCCTCGCGTGGATCTCCACTTTATGCTCGCCGAAATCCATTGGAGCGCCGCTAGACATCCCCTCTCTATGTGTCGTCGTGGGTGTCCTTTTTGTGTTGTGGGGCGTGATCAAAAGGTTGAAGAGACTAAGGTTATAATGGCCGAGGGAATTAAAGGGGAAGTCGGACGGCCTGGAATATTGATCGGCACACCTTGATGGCAGTTCTAATTCGCAGCATGTAACTCCATCGTGCCGCATGTAACTTCATGCCGCGGCAACGCACGCGGCGCAACCGCACGCACATGGGGCCCCCGATGTGATTGTGCGCAGGCCCAACGGCTGGCAGAGCGCGCGCGAAGGGGCGCGAGCAGAGCGCTCCGTGGTCGCCTCAATGGCAAGCAACCATATGTATGCATATAGTAGTTGAACACGCAAGGAAAAGCTGTCCACAACCCAAGCGCACCAATGGACGTGAGCAGAGCGCGCCGTGGCGCCTAACGGAGAGCAAAGCGCGCTACAGCGCCTAATGGCAAGCAGAGCTTGCCGAGCGACACGAGCAGAGACGGCACAGTGATACGTGGCAAATAAGACGAAATATGCGAGCGATGTTGGAGACATCAAGCACGAATCAGATTAGAGTTGTGTGTGCGATACGTTGCATACAGTTAATCCATCCTAGCTGTTTGTGATGGAACACACATGTGTGTTGTGGGCAAACACTTGTTGGTATATAACCTCAAATTTAACCAACAAAATGTTAATGCATGTTACAAAAATTATATAACTGGAAACCATGTTCAAATACGAATCCAACTATATAATCTTTGGCGACATGTATTCGTATTTTATTAATTAAATCCTACTTACAAACCAGGATGGGGGTATATTAGGTAATTAAATCGCAAATGTTTTTTATTAAACGTATGTGTACGTGTCCTTTCGTCCTCCTCTCGCATGTCTTGTCACCCCGCTACCGCAGACGGTTCGAGCGCAAGCTTGAGCAGCGTGCGGGGACGTTCTTTTGGCCAAACGGTGGTGAGCCCGTTCCCGCACAACCGCGCAGGTTCCCGCGCAAGCTTCCCACCCGACTCGGTGAAATCCCCCAAAATCCCAATGCTTACCAGCCTACTATATAAACCCTCATGACCGACGAGTCCTGTGTTGCATTTTCCCCTCCCCCTGTAGCTTATATCGTCTGCTTCTCCCACAATCGGCAATGGCACCGGTCTGTCATCGTTGCTCAGCCACTCCGCCATCATCAGAGCACAGCTCTAGCTGGGAGGCTACACAGCAGCGGCGGCGCAATCCCTGGCGTATTGTAGTGCACGTGGCATCCCTGTTGGGTGTGTGCGGAACACCCACCACACGCTCGGCTGCCCGTGCCCATCGGCAGCTGTTGCCGGCCACCATAGCCACCACAGCTTCGTCGAAAGCCAGGGCCATCGCCCGCTTTGCCTCCACGGCCTGAAGGCAGGAGGTGGCCGTCGTGGCCTCCACCCCACTGCCGGCCACCATGGACATCACCCGCTCTGCCACTGATACATCCATTTTGTATAATGCTTTTATATCGTTATTTATTGCATTATGGGATGTTATTACAAGTTATGTCACAATACTTATGGCTATTCTCTCTTATTTTACGAGGTTTACATGAAGAGGATGAATCCCGACGGTTGGGATTCAGGGCTGGAAAAGGAGCAAATATTGAAGAACTATTCTGCACAGCTCCAAAAGTCCTGAAACTCCACGAAAGTCATTATGGGAATTAATAAAAAATATCCAGCGGAAAGAGGGGGGCCACCCACCACCGACGAGGGTGCAGGCACACCCTCCCCCCCTAGGCGCGCTGGGCGCGCCCCCCTACCTCGTGGGCCACCTAGCAGCCCTACGGTGCCCATCTTCTGCTATATGAAATCTTTTACCCTGGAAAAAAATCATAAGCAAGCTTACGGGACGAAACTCTGCCGCCACGAGGCGAAACCTTGGCAGAACCAATCTAGGGCTCCGGCGGAGCTGTTCTGCGGGGGAAACTTCCCTCCGGGAGGGGAAAATCATCACCATCGTCATCACCAACGATCCTCTCACCGGGAGGGGGTCAATCTTTGTACTAAAACCTCAGATTGGTACGTCTGGGTTGCTAGTAGTGTTGATTACTCCTTGTAGTTGATACTAGTTGGTTTATTTGGTGGAAGATCATATGTTCAGATCCTTAATGCATATTCATACCCCTCTGATTATGAACATGAATATGCTTTTTGAGTAGTTACGTTTGTTCCTGAGGACATGGGAGAAGTCTTGCTATTAGTAGTCATGTGAATTTGGTATTAGTTTGATATTTTGATGAGATGTATGTTGTCTCTCCTCTAGTGGTGTTATGTGAACGTCGACTACATGACACTTCACCATTGTTTGGGCCTAGAGGAAGGCATTGGGAAGTAATAAGTAGATGATGGGTTGCTAGAGTGACAGAATCTTAAACCCTAGTTTATGAGTTGCTTTGTAAGGGGCTGATTTGGATCCATATGTTTCATGCTATGGTTAGGTCTACCTTAATACTTCTTTTTGTAGTTGCAGATGCTTGCAATAGGGGTTAATCATAAGTGGGATTCTTGTCCAAGAAAGGGCAGTACCCAAGCACCGGTCCACCCACATATCAAATTATCAAAGTAACGAACGCGAATCATATGAGCGTGATGAAAACTAGCTTGACGATAATTCCCATGTGTCCTCGGGAGTGCTTTTCTCATTATAAGAACTTGTCCAGGCTTGTCCTTTGCTACAAAAAGGATTGGTCCATCTTGCTGCACCTTATTTACTTTCATTGCTTGTTACCCATTACAAATTATCTTATCACAAAACTATCTATTACCTACAATTTCGGTGCTTGCAGAGAACACCTTACTGAAAACCGCTTGTCATTTCCTTCTACGCCTCGTTGGGTTCGACACTCTTACTTATCGAAAGGACTACGATAGATACCCTACACTTGTGGGTCATCAAGACTCTTTTCTGGCACCGTTGACGGGGAGTGAAGCGCCTTTGGTAAGTGGAACTTGGTAAGGAAACGTTTATAGTGTGCTGAAATTTACTGTCACTTGTTATACTATGGAACATAATCCTTTGAGGGGCTTGTTCGGGGTATCTTCACCCCAACCAGTAGAGAAAAGAGTTGCTCCTCAACCTACTGAACCTACTAAAAATGTTTACATTGAAATTCCTTTGGGTATGGTAGAGAAACTTCTAGCTAATCCCATTGCAGGAGATGGAACATTGCATCCAGATTTACACCTTATCTATGTGGATGAAGTTTGTAGATTATTTAAGCTTGCAGGTATGCCCGATGATGTTATTAAGAAGAAGGTTTTCCCTATATCTTTGAAGGGAGACGCATTGACATGGTATAGGCTATGTGATGATATGGGATCCTGAGACTATAAACGATTGAAATTGGAATTTCACCAGAAGTTTTATCCTATGCATCTTGTTCATTGTGATCGCAATTATATATATAATTTTTGGCTTTGCGAAGGAGAAAGTATCGCTCAAGCTTGGGGGAGGCTTAAGTCAATGTTATATTCATGCCCTAATCATGAGCTCTCGAGATAAATGATTGTTCAAAACTTTTATGATCGGCTTTCTCTCAACAATCGCACCATGCATGATACTTCTTGTGATGGGTCTTTTATGATGAAGACTATTGAATTCAAATTGGATTTATTGGAAAGAATTAAACGCAACTCTGAAGATTGGGATTCCGACGATGGTAAGGAGTCAGGTATGACACCTAAGTTTGATTGTGTTAAATCTTTTATGGATACCGATGCTTTTCGTGGATTTAGCACTAAATATGGACTTGACTCTGAGATAGTAGCTTCTTTCTGTGAATCATTTGCTACTCACGTTGATGTCCCTAAGGAGAAGTGGTTTAAATATAATCCTCCCACTACAAAAAAATACACTTCCATGATGATACGTGTTTGTCACAGTAGGTCGCATTTTTGTCATGCATGTACATCCATGACGATTTTATGACAGAATCAAGATAGTCATACATGTGCTGTCGTAGAAGTGTTCCTTGACATTACCAAAATTATCATGACGGAAGTGTCCACTTCCATGACGATAAATCGCGCGTCAAAGAAGTGCTTTCGTCAAGGGTGACCGACACGTGGCATCCACCATAATGGAACACTGTTAAGCTATCAGGTCCGGTTTTGGATCCGATAACCCTTTAACAGCCCCGACCAATGGGGATTTTCCACGTGTAAAATCATCATTGATTGGAGGAAACACGTGTTGGCTCACCGTTGGGACAGATGTCATCCACTCATTGGACGGAAGGCGCCTATGATATGGTGACACGTGGCACGGCCCAACAAAGGCCCATTCCTGTGAAAAGGTCGGCTCGTTTGACTTGGTCAAAAGGTGGCGGGACGGCCCACGGAAAGCCTGTTAACGGCTTGTTCGCAAATAGCCCATTTACAGCCCGCTAACCCAGGGCCCATTACGACCTCTCCGAATTAGGCCCAGTAGCGTCATCTGGGCCGTCCAATATGATTCCAGCCAGTGTTAACTTCCGGCCCATGTGTGGCCCATGACTTATTTCGGCCCATATGAGGCCCTTTGTAACTCTTGGCCCATTAACGGCCCGTGGTGAAACTGGCCCGTAATGAACAGTGTATCACTTTATACCCATTAACGGCTCGGTATTCCGTTGGGCCGTTTCCAGCCCAAGTTATCTTTTGGCCTTCTCAGGGCCCATTGATTCTTGGGCTCATTTGCAGCATTCGGTTACATACGGCCCGTTAATGTCATTTTCTGCTTGTGGGCCAAATTCAGCCCGTCGTTAAAGTCGGCCCGTTTGTGGACCGTTAATACATTGGGCTGTTTTCATGTCAAAAAAACCCGTTGGGCTCTTTTCATAGAGTTATCAAATACGGCCTATTAACGGCCCATTATGGTCCACGAATAGTACGACCCATGATTGGCAAAATGATGATACGCACAGTAGAAGGCCCATGGATCCTACAGCCCATATGAGGTGTTGGGGAACGTAGTAATTTCAAAAAAAATCCTACGCACACGCAAGATCATGGTGATGCATAGCAATGAGAGGGGAGAGTGTCGTCCACGTACCCTCGTAGACCGAAAGCGGAAGCGTTAGAACAACGTGGTTGATGTAGTCGTACGTCTTCACGGCCCGACCGATCAAGCACCGAAAGCACGACACCTCTGAGTTCTAGCACACGTTCAGCTCGATGGCGTCCCTCGAAATCCGACCGAGCCGAGTGTCGAGGGAGAGTTCTGTCAGCACGATGGCGTGGTGACGATGATGATGTTCTACCGTCGCAGGGCTTCGCCTAAGCACCACTACAATATTATCGAGGAGGACTATGGTGGAGGGGGGCACCGCACACGGCTAAGAGATCAATGATATGTTATTGTGTCTAGAGGTGCCCCCTGCCCCCGTATATAAAGGAGCAAGGGGGGAGGGGCGGCCGGCCAGGGAGGAGGCACGCCAAGGGGAGTCCTACTCCGACCGGGAGTAGGACTCCCTCCTTCCTTCTTGGATTAGGAGAAGGGGGGAAAGAGGAGGGAGAGAGAGGAAGGAAAGGGGGGGCGCCGCCCCCTTATCCTTGTCCTATTAGGACTAGGGGGCAGGGGCGCGCGGCCCTGCCCTGGCCTCCTCTCCTCTTCTCCACTAAGGCCCACTATGGCCCATTAAGTCCTCGGGGGGTTCCGGTAACCCCTCAGTACTCTGGTAAAATCCCGATTTCACCCGGAACACTTCTGACATCCAAATATAGGCTTCCAATATATCAATCTTCACGTATCGACCATTTCGGGACTCCACATCATGTCCGCTATCATATCGGGACTCCGAACAATGTTCGGTCCATCAAAACTCATAAACTCATAATATAACCGTCATTGAAACTTTAATCGTGCGGACCCTATGGGTTCGAGAACTATGTAGACATGACCGAGACACGTTTCCGGTCAATAACCAATAGCGGAACCTGGATGCTCATATTGGCTCCTACATATTCTACGAAGATCTTTATCGGTCAAACCGCATAACAACATACGCTGTTCCCTTTGCCATCGGTATGTTACTTGCCCGAGATTCGATCCTCGGTATCCCAATACCTAGTTCAATCTCGTTACTGGAAAGTCTCTTTACTCGTTATGTAATGCATCATCCCGTAACTAACTCATTAGATACATTGCTTGCAAGGCTTATAGTGATGTGCATTACCGAGAGGGCCCAGAGATACCCCTCCGACAATCGGAGTGACAAAACCTAATCTCGAAATACGCCAACTCAACATGTACCTTTGGAGACACCTGTAGAGCTCCTTTATAATCACCCAGTTACGTTGTGACATTTGGTAGCACACAAAGTGTTCCTCCGGTAAACGGGAGTTGCATAATCTCATAGTTGTAGGAACATGTATAAGTCATGAAGAAAGCAATAGCAACTTACTAAACGATCAAGTGCTAAGCTAACGGAATGGGTCAAGTCAATCACATCATTCTACTAATGATGTGATCCCGTTAATCAAATGCCAACTCATGTCAATTGTTAGGAAACATAACCATCTTTGATTAATGAGCTAGTCAAGTAGAGGCATACTAGTGACATTATGTTTGTCTATGTATTCACACATGTATTATGTTTCCGGTTAATACAATTCTAGCATGAATAATAAACATTTATCATGATATAAGGAAATAAATAATAACTTTATTATTGCCTCTAGGGCATATTTCCTTTAGTCTCCCACTTGTACTAGAGTCAATAATCTAGATTACACAGTAATGATTCTAACACCCATGGAGTCTTGGTGCTGATCATGTTTTGCTCGTGGAAGAGGTTTAGTCAACGGGTCTGCAACATTCAGATTCGTATGTATCTTGCAAATCTCTATGTCTCCCACCTAGACTTGGTCCCGGATGGAATTGAAGCGTATCTTGATGTGCATGGTCCTCTTGTGAAATCTCGATTCCTTTGCCAAGGCAATTGCACCAGTATTGTCACATAAGATCTTCATTGGTCCCGATGCACTAGGTATGACACCTAGATCGGAAATGAACTCCTTCATCCAGACTCCTTCATTTGTTGCTTCCGAACCAGCTATGTACTCCACTTCGCATGTAGATCCCGCCACGACGCTTTGTTTAGAACTACACCAACTGACAGCTCCACCGTTTAATATAAACACGTATCCAGTTTGCGATTTAGAATCGTCTGGATTAGTGTCAAAGCTTGCATCGATGTAACCATTTACGACCAGCTCTTTGTCACCTCCATAAACGAGAAACATATCCTTAGTCCTTTTCAGGTATTTCAGGATATTCTTGACCGATGTCCAGTGATCCACTGCTGGATTACTTTAGTACCTCCCTGCTAAACTTATTGCTAAGCATACGTCAGGTTTGGTACACAGCATTGCATACATGATAGAGCCTATGGTTGAAGCATAGGGAACATCTTTCATTTTCTCTCTATCTTCTGCTGTGGTCGGGCATTGAGTCTGACTCAACTTCACACCTTGTAATACAGGCAAGAACCCTTTCTTTGCTTGATCTATTTTGAACATTTTCAAAACTTTGTCAAGGTATGTGCTCTGTGAAAGTCCAATTAAGTGTCTTGATCTATCTCTATAGATCTTGATGCCTAATATGTAAGCAGCTTCACCGAGGTCTTTCACTGAAAAACTTTTATTCAAGTATCCTTTTATGCTATCCAGAAATTCTATATCATTTCCAATTAACAATATGTTGTCTACATATAATATTAGAAATGCTACAGAGCTCCCACTCACTTTCTTGTAAATACAGGCTTCTCCAAAAGTCTGTATAAAACCAAATGCTTTGATCACACTATCAAAGCGTTTATTCCAACTCCGAGAGGCTTGCACCAGTCCATAAATGGATTGCTGGAGCTTGCACACTTTGTTAGAACCTTTTGGATCGACAAAACCTTCTGGTTGCATCATATACAACTCTTCTTCCAGAAATCCATTCAGGAATGCAGTTTTGACATCCATTTGCCATATTTCATAATCATAAAATGCGGCAATTGCTAACATGATTCGGACAGACTTAAGCATCGCTATGGGTGAGAAAGTCTCATCATAGTCAACTCCTTGAACTTGTCGAAAACCATTCGCAACAAGTCGAGCTTTGTAGACAGTTACATTACCATCAGCATCAGTCTTCTTCTTGAAGATCCATTTCTTCTCGATGGCTTGCCGATCATCGGGCAAGTCAACCAAAGTCCATACTTTGTTCTCATACATGGATCCCATCTTAGATTTCATGGCCTCAAGCCATTTTGCGGAATCTGGGCTCATCATCACTTCCTCATAGTTCGTAGGTTCGGCATGGTTGATAACCCACAAGTATAGGGGATCGCAACAGCTTTCGAGGGTAGAGTATTCAACCCAAATTTATTGATTCGACACAAGGGGAGCCAAAGAATATTCTTGAGTATTTGAAGTTGAGTTGTCAATTCAACCACACCTGGATAACTTAGTATCTGTAGCAAGTGTTTAGTAGCAAAAGTGGTATGATAATAAAGGTAATGGTAGCAAAAGTAAAGATAGATGTTTTTGGGTTTTTGTAGTAGTTGTAACAGTAGCAACGGAAAAGTAAATAAGCAAAGAACAATATGTGAAAAGGTCGTAGGCAATGGATCAGTGATGGATAATTATGCCGGATGTGATTCCTCATGCAATAGTTATAACATAGGGTGATATATAACTAGATCCAATTCATCAATGTAATGTAGGCATGTATTCCATAAATAGTCATACGTGCTTATGGAAAAGAACTTCTATGACGTCTTTTATCCTACCCTCCCGTTGCAGCGGGGCCCTTACGGAAACTAAGGGATATTAAGGCCTCCTTTTAATAGAGAACCGAAACAAAGAATTAGCACATAGTGAATACATGAACTCCTCAAACTACGGTCATCACCGAGAAGTATCCCGATTATTGTCACTTCGGGGTTGTTGGATCATAACACACAATAGGTGACTATAAACTTGCAAGATAGGATCAAGAACACACATATTTTCATGAAAACATAATAAGTTCAGATATGAAATCATGGCACTCGGGCCCTAGTGACAAGCATTAAGCATAGCAAAGTCATAGCAACATCAATCTCAGAACATAGTGGATACTAGGGATCAAACCCTAACAAAACTAACATGATTACATGGTAAATCTCATCCAACCCATCACCATACAACAAGCCTATGATGGAATTACTCACGCACGGCGGTGGGCATCATGAAATTGGTGATGGAGGATGGTTGATGATGACGACGGCGATGAATCCCCCTCTCCAGATCCCCAAACGGACTCCAGATCAGCCCTCCCGAGAGAGATTAGGGCTTGGCGACGGCTCCGTGTCTTAAAACGCGATGAAACTTTCTCTCTGATTTTTTTCTCCCCGAGACGGAATATATGGAGTTGGAGTTCACGTCGGTGGAGGTCCAGGGGGCCCATGAGATAGGAGGCCGCGCCCTAGGGGGGCGTGCCCCCCTGTCTCGTGGACAGGCTGTGGGCCCCCTAGCATTAATTCTTTTGCCCAAAATTCTTATGAATTCCAGAAAGTGCCTCCGTGGATTTCCAGGACATTCCTAGAACTTTTATTTTCTACACATAAAACAACATCATGGCAGTTCTGCTGAAAACAGCGTCAGTCCGGGTTAGTTTCATTCAAATCATGCAAGTTAGAGTCCAAAACAAGGGCAAAAGTGTTTGGAAAAGTAGATACGTTGGAGACGTATCAACTCCCCCAAGCTTAAACCTTTGCTTGTCCTCAAGCAATTCAGTTGATAAATTGAAAGTGATAAAGAAAAACTTTTACAAACTCTGTTTGCTCTTGTTGTTGTAACATGAAAAGCCAGCATTCAAGTTTCAGAAAATATTACGAACTAACCATACTCACAATAACACATAGGTCTCACAATTACTCACATCAATAGCATAATCAGCTAGCAAGCCATAATAATAAAACTCGGATGACAACACTTTCTCAAAATAATTATAACATGATATAACAAAATGGTATCTCGCTAGCCCTTTCTGAGACCGCAAAACATAAATGCAGAGCACCTTTAAAGATCAAGGACTGACTAAACATTGTAATTCATGGTAAAAGAGATCCAATCAAGTCATACCCAATATAAACCAGTAATAATGAATGCAAATGACTGTGTGCTCTCAAGCGGGTGCTTTTAATAAGAAGGTTGATGACTCAACATAAAAGTAAATAGATAGGCCCTTCGCAGAGGGAAGCAGGGATTTGTAGAGGTGCTAGAGATCGATTTTAAAATAGAGATTGAATAACATTTTGAGCAGCATACTTTTGCTGTCAACACAACAACTATGAGATGGCTGTATCTTCCATACTACATGCATTATAGGCAGTTCCCAAACAGAATGTTAAAGGTTTATACTCCCCCAACCACCAACAAGCATCAATCCATGGCTTGCTCGAAACAACAAGTGCCTCCAACATACAACAGCCCTGGGGGAGTTTTTTTTAATTATTTTGATTTGCTTTGATCTTTTTGGATCATGGGACTGGGCATCCCGGTTACTGGCCCTATCTCGTTAATGAGGAGCGGAGTCCACTCCTCGTGAGAATAACCCACCTAGCATGGAAGATATAGGCAACCCTAGTTGTAACATGAGCTGCTCGAGCATACAAAACAGAATTTCATTTGAAGGTTTGGAGTTTGGCACATACAAATTTACTTGGAACGGCAGGTAAATACCGCATATAGGTAGGTATAGTGGACTCATATGGAACAACTTTGGGGCTTAAGGAGTTTGGATGCACAAGCAGTATTCCTGCTTAGTACAGGTGAAGGCTAGCAAAACACTGGGAAGCGACCAACTGAGAGAGCGACAACAGTCGTAAGCATGCATTAAAATTAATTCACACCGAGAACAAGCATGAGTAGGATATAATCCACCATGAACACAAATATCGTGACAGCTATGTTGATTTGATTCAACTACATGCGTAAACATGTGCCAAGTCGAGTCACTTAATACATTCAAAGGAGGATACCATCCCATCATACCACATCATAATCATTCTAATAGCATGTTGGCACGCAAGGTAAACCATTATAACTCATAGCTAATCAAGCATGGCACAAGCAACTATAATCTCTATATGTCATTGCAAATATGTTTACTTCATAATAGCTGACTCAGGAACGATGAATCATCATATTTACAAAAACAAGAGAGGTCGAGTTCATACCAGCTTTTCTCATCCCAATAAGTCCATCATATATCGTCATTATTGCCTTTCACTCGCACGACCGAACGATGTGTATAATAATAAGAGTGCACGTGCATTGGACTAAGCTGGAATCTGCAGGCATTCAACTCAAGAGAGAAGACAAGTAATATGGGCTCTAAATTAAATAAACAATCATGCATATAAGAGCCACTAAGCATTTTCGATATGATCTTCTCGACCCCCAAAGGAAAGGAAAGAAAATAAAACTATTTACACGGGAAAGCTCCCAACAAGTAAGAAGAAGAACTAGAAATCTTTTTGGGTTTTCATTTTAATTCTACTACAAGCATAGAATTTAAACTAACTAATTTTTTTTTGGTTTTTCTTAAGGTTTATCAAACACACAAGAAGAAAACTAGAAAAATAAATTTAAACTAGCATGGATAATACAATGAAAGAGTATGAGCACCGACGACTAGTGTGTGAACATGAATGTAAAGTCGGTGAGAAATACGTACTCCCCCATGCATAGGCTTTTGGCCTAAGTTGGTCTAGTACCAAGGACCGCCTGGCTGATATCCATAAGTGAAATCGAGGTAGTACTGAGATGCAGAGGTGACCGCCTCCTAAGCAGCAGCGTGTTGGCGAGCTGCCGCCATTCCCCTCTCATAAGGTATCCTATATAGTGCGCAAAAATGATGTAAAGACATTTCTTTGAATTCATCATATAAATGAAATGATACTGCTGGCGGTGATTTCTTAGGATAATAATAGAAGTTTTGCACGAAAGTATTGGTAAGAGATACTGATCGATTCGGTCGTTGATGAAACCGATGAGGCCTGCAGTCTCGATTAAAGCATAAAAGTCTTCATGAATTCCGGCTTCTTTCAAGAAATCCTCACATGGCCATTCGCACGACCGTACTTCCGCTAAGCGAGGAAGATTGTACTTGGCTTTTTCCTTCTCTTTGGCTTGTTTTTCCTGAGAGCTTTGGCTAGAAGAGCCTTTAAAAAGCCTCCTTAACAATTTCTGAAAATTTCTAAAATTTTAGTAACTTCAAAATAAAAGTGAATAAGACTAAACAAGATTGATAGCAACTACTCCTACAAGTGCCTAGAGCCTATATCATGCATTGGAATTGCTTGGGACCTCAAAAATTTAACATGCAAGCTCAAGAACATGGTCACCTAAGAAGCAAAAATTTGCAATGAATAAAGCACTAGAACAAAAACTAATTGGACCAATGGAGGAGTCACATACCAAGCAACAATCTCCCAAAGCAGTTTTGTGAATGGAGCTTTGAGCTAAGAGATCGAAAATCGCAGCAAAACGAGCTAGGACTCGTGCTTGAGGTGGATGGGGATTTTTCTGGGTAGAAGATGAAGTGTGTGGGTGCTGGCATAAGGGGAGGGGAGCCACCAGGGGCCCACAAGACAGGGGGGCGCGCCCTACAGGGGGGCGCGCCCTACAGGGGGGCGTGCCTCCTCTCTCGTGGCCTGGTGCTTGTCCCTCCTGCAGTGTTTTCCGTGCTTAAAATCCTCAAATATTCCAGAAAAAATCATACTGAATTTGCAGGGCATTTGGAGTACTTTTATTTTCGGACTATTTCTTATTGCTCGGAAAATTCAGAAAACAGACAGATAATACTATTTTTGCTTTCTTTATTCTAAATAACAGAAAGTAAAAACAGGGTACAGAAGGTTGTGCCTTCTAGTTTCATCCATCTCGTGATCATCAAAATGAACCCACTAACATGGTTGATCAAGTCTTGTTAACAAACTCATTCCGAATAACACGGAACCGGAGAAATTTCGAATAACACTAAGTTACCTCAACGGGGATATGAAAATCCCCAACAATAAGAATATCTTATTTTTTCTTGACAGTAGGAAGAGGAAATTCAAAACCTCCAAAAATGATAGTTGGAACTTTTTCAATGGAATTGATGCTATGAAGTTGAGATTGTTTCCTCGGAAAGTTTACCGTATGCTCATTACCATTAACATGAAAAGTGACATTGCCTTTGTTGCAATCAATAACAGCCCCTGCAGTATTAAGAAAAGGTCTACCAAGCATAATAGACATACTATCGTCCTCGGGAATATCAAGACTAACAAAGTCCGTTAAGATAGTGACATTTGCAACCACAACAGGCACATCCTCAGAAATACCAACATGTATAGCAGTTGATTTATCAGCCATTTGCAAAGATATTTCAGTAGGTGTCAACTTATTCAATTCAAGTCTATGATATAAAGAGAGAGGCATAACACTAACACCGGCTCCAAGATCACATAAAGCAGTTCTGACATAATTTCTTTTAATGGAGCATGGTATAGTTGGAACACTCGAATCTTCAAGTTTCTTTGGTATTCCACCCTTAAAAGTGTAATTAGCAAGCATGGTGGAAATTTCAGCTTCTGGTATCTTTCTTTTATTTGTAATGATATCCTTCATATACTTAGCATAAGGATCTACTTTAAGCATATCAGTTAAGCGCATACGTAAGAAAATAGGTCTAATCATTTCAGCAAAGCGCTCAAAATCCTCATCATCCTTTGACTTGGATGGTTTAGGAGGAAAGGGCATGGGTTTCTGAACCCATGGCTCTCTTTCTTTACCTTGCTTCCTAGCAACAAAATCTCTCTTATCATAACGTTGATTCTTTGATTGTGGGTTATCAAGATCAATAGCAGATTCAATCTCCACATCATTATCTTTTCTACGTTGAGCATCAACATGAACATTATCATTAACATTATCACTAGGTTCATGTTCATCACCTGATTGTGTTTCAACATCAGAAATAGAAATATCATTGGGATTCTCAGGTGTGTCTACAGTAGGTTCACTAGAAGCATGCAACGTTTTATCGTTTTTCTTCTTCTTCCTTTTAGAAGAACTAGGTGCCTCTAAATTATTTCTCTGAGAATCTTGCTCAATTCTCTTAGGGTGGCCTTCAGGATACAAAGGTTCCTGAGTCATTCTACCAGTTCTAGTAGCCTCTCTAACAGCAAAGTCATTTTTATTATTCAATTCATCAAGCAGATCATTTTGATCTTTGAGTACTTGCTCAGCTTGAGTAGCAACCATAGAAGCATATTTGCTAACGCTGTGAAGTTCATCTTTTACTCTAGCCAGATTATCACCTACGCGTCCTATCTCGAAAGCATTATTCTTTAACTCTCTACCAACATAAGCATTAAAACTTTCTTGTCTAGCCATAAAGTCATCAAATTCATCTAAGCATGGGCTATGAAATTTAGTAGAGGGTATTTCAACTTTATCATATCTGTAGAGAGAATTTACCTTTACTACCTGTGTCGGGTTATCAAGACAATGTGGTTCTTCAGGCGGTAAATTATGACCATGTATTTCTTCAATAGGTGGTAAATTCTTAGCATCTCCAGCTTTAATACCTTTTTCTTTCATTGACTTCTTTGCCTCTTCCATATCTTCAGGACTGAGAAATAAAACACCTCTCTTCTTCGGAGTGGGTTTAGGAATAGGCTCAGGAGTTGGCTCAATTGGTTCAGGAATTGCCTCAGGAATTGGCTCAAGAAGAGTCCAATTATTTTCATTAGTCAACATATTATTCAGTAATATTTCAGCTTTGTCGACTGTTCTTTCCCTGAAAACACAACCAACACAACTATCTAAGTAGTCCTTGCAAGCATCAGTTAGTCCATTATAAAAGATATCAAGTATTTCATTTTTATTATGAGGATGATCGGGCAAAGCATTAAGTAACCGGAGAAGCCTCCCCCAAGCTTGTGGGAAACTCTCTTCTTTGATTTGCACAAAATTATATATTTCCTGCAAGGCAGCTTGTTTCTTATGAGCAGGGAAATATTTAGCAGAGAAATCATAAATCATATCATGGGGACTACGCACACAACTAGGAGCAAGAGCATTATACCAAGTCTTAGCATCACCCTTTAATGAGAACGGAAATATCTTAAGGATGTATAAATAGGGAAACTTCTCATCATGAGTGAACAGGGTGGCTATATCATTCAACTTGGTAAGATGTGCCATAACAGTTTCAGATTCAAGGCCATAAAAAGGATCAGATTCAACTTAAGTAATAATATCAGGATCAACAGAGAATTCATAATCCTTATCAGTAACACAGATAGGTGAAGTAGCAAAAGCAGGATCGGGTTTCATTCTAGCATTAAGAGACTGCTGCTTCCGTTTTGCTAATAATTTCTTAAGGTCATTTCTAGCATTGCAAGCAAGAATTTCCATAGTAGCTGCTTCATTCATAACATAACCCTTAGGAACAATAGGTAATACATAATCATTGGGGGAATGTTCATCATCACTATCATCAATAATAGGTTCTTCAATATTTTCATTCCCCCTAACTCTAGCAAGTTGTTCATCTAGAAATTCACCTAATGGCAAAGGAGTGTCACTCAGAGAAGTGGTTTCATCATGCATAGCAGAAGTGGCATCATCATGTGACATATTAGACTTCATAGCAGTAGTAGTTTAGGTGTCGCAAGCCTACTAATAAGGAACGAGAATCTAGTGCAGAGCTAGATAGCAGTTCCTACCTCCCCTCGTAGTTGAGGGCAAAATCTTGGTCTTAGCGTCTTTCATGTTCTTCATAGTGATCAACAGATATAAATCCCAAGTGACTCAGAGAATAGAGCTATGCTCCCTGGCAACGGCGCCAGAAATTAGTCTTGATAACCCACAAGTATAGGGCATCGCAACAACTTTCGAGGGTAGAGTATTCAACCGAAATTTATTGATTCGACACAAGGGGAGCCAAAGAATATTCTTGAGTATTAGCAGTTGAGTTGTCAATTCAACCACACCTGGATAACTTAGTATCTGCAGCAAAGTGTTTAGTAGCGAAAGTGGTATGATAATAAAGGTAACGGTAGCAAAAGTAAAGATATATGTTTTTGGGTTTTTGTAGTAGTTGTAACAGTAGCAACGGAAAAGTAAATAAGCGAAGAACAATATGTGAAAAGCTCGTAGGCAATAGAACAGTGATGGATAATTATGCCAGATGCGATTCCTCATGCAATAGTTATAACATAGGGTGATATAGAACTAGCTCCAATTCATCAATCTAATGTAGACATGTATTCCGTAAATAGCCATACGTGCTTATGGAAAAGAACTTGTATGACGTCTTTTGTCCTACCCTCCCATTGCAGCGGGGTCCTTACGGAAACTAAGGGATATTAAGGCCTCCTTTTAATAGAGAACCGGAACAAAGCATTAGCACATAGTGAATACATGAAGTCCTCAAACTACGGTCATCACCGAGAAGTATCCCGATTATTGTCACTTCGGGGTTGTCGGATCATAACACATAATAGGTGACTATAGACTTGCAAGATAGGATCAAGAACACACATATATTCATGAAAACATAATAAGTTCATATCTGAAATCATGGCACTCGGGCCCTAGTGACAAGCATTAAGCATAGCAAAGTCATAGCAACATCAATATCAGAACATAGTGGATACTAGGGATTAAACCCTAACAAAACTAACTTGATTACATGGTAAATCTCATCAAACCCATCACCGTCCAGCAAGCCTACGATAGAATTACTCACGCACGGCAGTGAGCATCATGAAATTGGTGATGGAGGATGGTTTGATGACGACAGCGACGAATCCCCCTCTCTGGAGCCCCGAACAGACTCCAGATCAGCCCTCCCGAGAGAGATTAGGGCTTGGCGGCGGCTCCGTGCCGTAAAACGCGATGAAACTTTCTCTTTGATTTTTTTCTCCACAAGACGGAATATATGGAGTTGGAGTTGACGTCGGTGGAGGTCCAGGGGGCCCACGAGATAGGAGGCCGCACCCTAGGGGGGCGCCCCCTGTCTCGTGGACATGCTGTGGGCCCCTGGCATTAATTCTTTCGCCAAAAATTCTTATTAATTCCAAAAAGTGCCTCCGTGGATTTCCAGGACATTCCGAGAACTTTTCTTTTCTACACATAAACAACATCATGGCAGTTCTGCTAAAAATAGCGTCAGTCTGGGTTAGTTTCATTCAAATCATGCAAGTTAGAGTCCAAAACAAGGGAAAAAGTGTTTGGAAAAGTAGACACGTTGGAGACGTATCAATGATCAAGTAACATGACTTCCAGAATAGGATTACCGTACCACGCTGGAGCGGATTTTACTCTGGTTGACCTACGAGGTTCTGTAGTAACTTGATCTGAAGATTCATGATCAATATAATTAGCTTCCTCACTGATTGGTGTAGTTGTCACAGGAACCGATTTCTGTGATGAACTAGTTTCCAATAGGGGAGCGGGTACAGTTACCTCATCAAGTTCTACTTTCCTCCCACTCACTTCTTTCGAGAGAAACTCCTTCTCTAGAAAGGATCCGAATTTAGCAACAAAAGTCTTGCCTTCAGATCTATGATAGAAGGTCTACCCAATAGTCTCTTTTGGGTATCCTATGAAGACACATTTTTCCGATTTGGGTTTGAGCTTATCTGGTTGAAGTTTCTTCACATAAGCATCACAGCCCTAAACTTTAAGAAATGACAACTTTGGTTTCTTGCCAAACCACAGTTCATAAGGCGTCGTCTCAACGGATTTTGATGGTGCCCTATTTAACGTGAATGCGGCCTTCTCTAAATCATAACCCCAAAACGATCGCGGTAAATCGGTAAGAGACATCATAGATCACACCATATCTAGTAAAGTACGATTACAACATTCGGACACACCATTACGTTGTGGTGTTCCAGGTGGCGTGAGTTGCGAAACTATTCAGCATTGTTTCAAATGTAAACCAAACTCGTAACTCAAATATTCTCCTCCACAATTAGATCGTAGAAACTTTATTTTCTTATTATGATGATTTTCCACTTCACTCTGAAATTCTTTGAACTTTTCAAATGTTTCAGACTTGTGTTTCATTAAGTAGATATACCCATATCTGCTCAAATCATCTGTGGAAGTGAGAAAATAACGATACCCGCCGCGAGCCTCAATATTCATTGGACCACACACATCAGTATGTATGATTTCCAACAAATCAATTGCTCGCTCCATAGTTCCGGAGAACGGCGTTTTAGTCATCTTGCCCATGAGGCACAGTTCGCAAGTACCAAGTGATTCATAATCAAGTGATTCCAGAAGTCCATCAGTATGGAGTTTCTTCATGCGCTTTACACCAATATGACCTAAACGATAGTGCCACAAATAAGTTGCACTATGATTATCAACTCTGCATCTTTTGGCTTCAACATTATGAATATGTGTATCACTACTATCGAGATTTAATAAAAATAGACCACTCTTAAAGGGTGCATGACCATAAAAGATATTACTCATATAAATAGAACAACCATTATTTCTCCGATTTAAATGAATAACTATCTCGCATCAAACAAGATCTAGATATAATGTTCATGCTCAACGCTGGCACCAAATAACAATTATTCAGGTCTAAAACTAATCCCGAAGGTAGATGTAGAGGTAGCTGCCGACCGCGATCACATCGACTTTGGAACCATTTCCCACACGCATCGTCACCTCGTCCTTAGCCAATCTTCGCTTAATCCGTAGTCCCTATTTCGAGTTGCAAATATTAGCAACAGAACCAGTATCAAATACCCAGGTGTTACTGCGAGCATTAGTAAGGTACACATCAATAACATGTATATCACATATAGCTTTGTTCACCTTGCCATCCTTCTTATCCGCCAAATACTTGGGGCAGTTCCGCTTCCAGTGACCAGTCTGCTTGCAGTAGAAGCACTCAGTCTCAGGCTTAGTTCCAGATTTGGATTTCTTCTCTTGAGCAGCAACTTGTTTGCTGTTCTTCTTGAAGTTCCCCTTCTTCTTCCCTTTACCCTTTTCCTTGAAACCGGTGGTCTTATTGACCATCAACACTTGATGCTCCTTCTTGATTTCTACCTCTGCAGCTTTTAGCATTGCTAAGAGCTCGGGAATAGTCTTGCCCATCCCTTGCATATTATAGTTCATCACGAAGCTCTTGTAGCTTGGTGGCAGTGATTGAAGAATTCTGTCAATGACACTATCATCAGGAAGATTAACTCCCAATTGAATCAAGTGATTATTGTACCCAGACATTTTGAGTATATGTTCACTGAAAGAACTATTCTCTTCCATCTTGCAGCTATAGAACTTATTGGAGACTTCATATCTCTCAATCCGGGCATTTGCTTGAAATATTAACTTCAACTCCTGGAACATCTCATATGCCCCAAGACGTTCAAAACGTCGTTGAAGTCCGGTTCTAAGCTGTAAAGCATGGCACACTGAACTATCGAGTAGTCATCAGCTTTGCTCTGCCAAACGTTCTTAACGTCGTCAGTTGCATCTGCAGCAGGCCTGACACCCAGCGGTGCTTCCAGGATGTAATTCTTCTGTGCAGCAATGAGGATAATCCTCAGGTTACGGACCAAGTCCGTGTAATTGCTACCATCATTTTTCAACTTAGCTTTCTCAAGGAACGCATTAAAATTCAACGAAACAACAGCACGAGCCATCTATCTACAATAAACATAGACAAGCAAAATACTATTAGGTACTAAGTTCATGATAAACTTAAGTTCAATTAATCATATTATTAAAGAACTCTCACTTAGACAGACATCCCTCTAGTCATCTAAGTGATCACGTGATCCAAGTCAACTAAACCATGTTCGATCATCACGTTAGATGGCGTAGTTTTCAATGGTGAACATCACTATGTTGATCATATCTACTATATGATTCACGTTCGACCTTTTGGTCTCAGTGTTCCGAGGCCATATGTGTATATGCTAGGCTCGTCAAGTTTAACCTGAGTATTTTGTGTGTGCAACTGTTTTGCACCCGTTGTATTTGAACGTAGAGCCTATCACACCCGATCATCACATGGTGTCTCAGCATGAAGAACTTTCGCAACGGTGCATACTCAGGGAGAACACTTATGCCTTGAAATTTAGTGAGAGATCATCTTATAATGCTACCGTCAATCAAAGCAAAATAAGATGCATAAAGGATAAACATCACATGCAATCAATATAAGTGATATGATATGGCCATCATCATCTTGTGCTTGTGATCTCCATCTCCGAAGCACCGTCATGATCACCATCATCACCGGCGCGACACCTTGATCTCCATTGTAGCATCGTTGTCATTTCGCCATCTATTGCTTCTATGACTATCGCTACCGCTTAGTGATAAAGTAAAGCAATTACAGGGCGTTTGCATTGCATACAATAAAGCGACAACCATATGGCTCCTGCCAGTTGCCGATAACTCGGTTACAAAACATGATCATCTCATACAATAAAATATAGCATCACGTCTTGACCATATCACATCACAACATGCCCTGCAAAAGCAAGTTAGACATCCTCTACATTGTTGTTGCAAATTTTACGTGGCTGCTACGGGCTGAGCAAGAATCGTTCTTACCTACGCATCAAAACACAAACGATAGTTCGTCAAGTTAGTGTTGTTTTAACCTTCTCAAGGACCGGGCGTAGCCACACTCGGTTCAACTAAAGTTGGAGAAACTGACACCCGCCAGCCACCTGTGTGCAAAGCACGTCGGTAGAACCAGTCTTGCGTAAGCGTATGCGTAATTTCGGTCCGGGCCGCTTCATCCAACAATACCGCCGAACCAAAGTATGACATGCTGGTAAGCAGTATGACTTGTATCGCCCACAACTCACTCGTGTTCTACTCGTGCATATAACATCTACGCATAAAACCAGGCTCGGATGCCACTGTTGGAGAACGTAGTAATTTCAAAAAAATTCCTACGAACACGCAAGATCATGGTGATGCATAGCAACGAGAGGGGAGAGTGTCGTCCATGTACCCTTGTAGACTGAAAGCGGAAGCATTAGAACAACGTGGTTGATGTAGCCGTACATCTTCATGGCCCGACCGATCAAGCACCGAAAGCACGACATCTCCGAGTTCTAGCACACGTTCATCTTGATGACGTCCCTCGAATTCCGATCCAGCTGAGTGCTGAGGGAGAGTTCCGTTTGCACGACGGCGTGGTGACGATGATGATGTTCTACCGTCGCAGGGCTTCGCCTAAGCACCGCTACAATATTATCGAGGAGGACTATGGTGGAGGGGGCACCACACACGCCTAAGAGATCAATGATCTGTTGTTGTGTCTACAGGTGCCCCCTGCACCCGTATATAAAGGAGCAAGGGGGGAGGGGCGGCCGACTAAGGAGGAGGCGCGCTAAGGGAAGTCCTACTCCCATCGGGAGTAGGACTCCCTCCTTCCTTGTTGGATTAGGAGAAGGGGGGAAAGAGGAGGGAGAGAGAGGAAGGAAAGGGGGGCGCCGCCCCCTTCTCCATGTCCTATTCGGACTAGGGGGGAGGGGAGCGCGGCCCTGTCCTGGCCTCCTCTCCTCTTCTCCACTAAGGCCCACTATGGCCCATTAAGTCCCCGGGGGGTTCCGGTAACCCCTCGGTACTCCGGTAAAATCCCGATTTCACCCGGAACACTTCCGACATCCAAATATAGGCTTCCAATATATCAATCTTCACGTCTCGACCATTTCGAGACTCCTCGTCATGTCGGTGATCATATTTGGGACTCCGAAAAACCTTCCGTACATCAAAACTCATAAGCTCATAATATAAACGTCATTGAAACTTTAAGCTTGCGGACCCTACGGGTTCGAGAACTATGTAGATATGACAGTGACACATTTCCGGTCAATAACCAATAGCGGAACCTGGATGCTCATATTGGCTCCTACATATTCTACGAAGATCTTTATCGGTCAAACCGCATAACAACATACATTGTTCCCTTTGTCATCGGTATGTTACTTGCCCGAGATTCGATCGTCGGTATCCCAATACCAAGTTCAATCTCGTTACCGGAAAGTCTCTTTAATTGTTATGTAATGCATCATTCCGTAACTAACTTATTAGCTACATTGCTTGCAAGGCTTATAGTGATGTGCATTACCGAGAGGGCCTAGAGATACCTCTCCGAGAATCAGAGTGACAAAACCTAATGTCGAAATACACCAACTCAACATGTACCTTTGGAGACACCTGTAGAGCTCCTTTATAATTACCCAGTTACGTTGTGACATTTGGTAGCACACAAAGTGTTCCTCTGGTAAACGGGAGTTGCATAATCTCATAGTTGTAGGAACATGTATAAGTCATTAAGAAAGCAATAGCAACATACTAAACGATCAAGTGCTAAGCTAACGGAATGGGTCGAGTCAATCACATCATTCTACTAATGATGTGATCCCGTTAATCAAATGACAACTCATGTCAATGGTTAGCAAACATAACCATCTTTGATTAATGAGCTAGTCAAGTAGAGGCATACTAGTGACATTATGTTTGTCTATGTATTCACACATGTATTATGTTTCCGGTTAATACAATTCTAGCTTGAATAATAAACATTTATCATGATATAAGGAAATAAATAATAACCTTATTATTACCTCTAGGGCATATTTCCTTCATGAGGCCCATGGATCGTACGGCCCGTAGAAGGCCCATGGATCGTACGGCCCGTACAAGGCCCATGGACCCTACGGCCCTTAGATGGCCCATGATTCCTAAGGCCCGTATAGAAGGCCAATGGATCCTATGGCCCGTATAGAAGGCCAATGGATCCTACGGCCGGAAGAAGGCCCATGGATCATATGGCCTGCAGGAGGCCCATGGTTACAACAGTTCGTGTGTTGCCATGATTATTTTGGCCTAGTTACCAAAAATAGGCTATTGTGGCCACTAGAAAAACACGGAAAAAGAACTGCAGTGAATACAAGCAAAGAACTAAACAAGACAATAAGGAACTAAATAAGCAAGCAGTTAACGCTAGCCTATTATCGCTATTAGACATATTACATCCAGTGTGCATCAAAGTTCGCCACCAGTGCAAATATTGGGAACAAAGCAGCATATTACATACACTGGCCATCAAAATTGGCCACCAATGCAAATAAACGCGGCAGCAAAACAAGAGCATAACTAAAACAACTTCAGAAGAGCTCAAGAAATGTTATCCTGGGTCTCCACCATGCTGGCAATAAGCTTAGCAAGCTTATTAGCTTTGTCCTGTTTGGCGCTAAAATCCTCCAACGCTTGCTGTTGCACCAAAAAGTATGCATCTGAATGCTCCAAGGACTTCCGCAGTCCTTCCGCTTCTTGTTGCAGCATAGCTGGTCAATGTCTTTCAGCTTGTAGTTGAGACTCAAGAAACCGAACTGATTCAGACAGTGAGTTTGAATAGCTTGTGCAAGCGGTAGTGGCCAATAAGTCGAACACTAAACCAAGACAGGACTTTGGGGTTGTCTCGCTATCTTCAAGATAGTCTTCCTTAGCTGTTTTATCAGCTTCGTTGGAGACCAACAAGGATGTGTCACTATCCTGAACCTTATCTACATTACTTCATTTACCATTGCTTAATACGGCACTCTTCCCCAATATTCTGTCGGCATTCTAAAATAAGAAACAAACAGACACATAACAAGTTTATCATGTACTAGTATATGAAACTCATTTCGGTGAACCAGTTCATTAGTAAGGTGGACATGATTAAACTACCAAGTCTTCTATTGCCCAGTACTAGTACATAATAAAAGCATCAAACAAACATATATCTATGTCCTATGGTCACCGCATTGTCTTGCCAAATCAAAATAGAGACACGGTTCAAATCATATCAGTTCAAGACAAAGCAGTAGTGAAATAATACAAAGCGTGGGAAACTACACGGCACAACAAGATTTCAGATGGGTACCACGGGTCTACATGTACAACAACACTATTGGCTCTATTGTGATGCTAGTAATGTGCATGATATGAAAGTCAACTGTATACACAATTGAAATTGAAATCAACAGAGTTATTGATAAGAGAAAACCTGTTAAAGAAACATGCGTGAACATACCTGCTGTGTCATTGGAGTTTCGATTGGATCCTTCAATTTAAAAATAAGTTTCTATGAGTAAATACAGTGATACAAGAGCAAAGCAATCATAGTTAAAAAAAGGTGCGCCTAAGCGAGCGCTTAAGCGCACCTAGGCTCTAGGCGTTGGCAAAACGCATTGCGCATAACTACGCTTAATCTGTACATAACTGCGCATAAGCATGCACTTTGGTCAGTAAAGCACAAGGGGGTGGCAAAACGCACAATTGACGCCTAGCGCTTTTTTGAACTATGATAACAATTGAATCTTAAATTAAAACAGTTGTTCTTCAGGTTTAGGCACTTGTTATACATGAACAAAGTACAGTAAGACGCAAGAATATAATACTTAAAAATAGAAAATGAGCTCATAGACCTTACCACATTCTTGGTTCGGGACCAGTACAGAACAAGGCATTCCCAGTCATCGTCCAGTAAATGTGTCTCAGGAGAACGTAAGGGAATTTGATGTGTTTCTTTGCCACTAAAGTATGTTTTCTTCAGGTAATTCCGATACTGCCACCAAGCATTCTTGAAGATAACATAGGTATTAGCACAGGTTACCTCATCCTGAGTTTCCAAATCGGTCCTTCTCTACAGAGAAAAATGGGAAAATTTGTTGTATTATAACCATCATGGAGGTAGGATGTATGGGACGAAGCAAAGTAATTAACATGAATAACATTACTTACACATAACTCCTGGACAAACACCTACAATTGGCATTTTCCTTCTTCTTCAGTACAATATTTCCAAGATGGGAAGGTATGCACATATGATTTAACAACATCAAATGCGATAGATGCTAAACTACGACTAGCTGGTTGTGCTTCCTCCACAGGAATAGGCGTACTAGCTGGTGGAGTTGGGGTTCGCCGTGATAGTACTAGCCCTTTGGGCACTGGAGCTACCTTACTAACTGCTATTGTTTGGGAGCTTTGTGGTGGAGATGGTGTTGTGTCAATAGGAACTGGGTTACTACCGACTGGGGTTGGGGTTAGATTGGGTGAAGCTGGTTCTCTGTCCATCGCAGTAGGGGTACAATCTACGAGAGTTAGGGTTATGTGTGGTAGGGCTGGTTCTTGTGCATGGACAACCGGGGTGCTCTCTCCACCAAGAGGTAGCACTGTTTTATTTGAAAACCGTGTTATACAGGCATCACCTGCTCCAATTCAAATGGCTGATAAATAGGAAACATAGTTGAATGTACAGACATTGTATGAGAGACAGATGCAATAGATAGTGTGGAAAAAAGAGGGCATGAAATAGTTGACATGTATATTGTTTAACTAAAATGGATAGAATGACATAATTTCACATATATGATGTCTATCTAAACTGGATAGCATAGCATAACATAATTCAAAGATATGATGAATAACTAAACAGGATCGCATGACATAATTCACCTACATGTTATCTAAGTAATCATGATCGCATCATTTAATTCACATATGTGATTTATATGCTAAACAGAGGGCATTCGATATGATGTCTGAACTGAGAACATGGTGTTGAATATTGTGTATATGATGTCTAAACTATGCAATGCAAGACACCATATGCATGATATGAGCAGTATAACTGTGCCAAGTTAGAGCATACTCCTCAGTGGGGGAATAGGACTGGTCATCTGTCTCTGAATCCATCTCTGAGGAGCTATCGGGACCCAACAAGAGATCTGCTTCGATAGGTAGCACTGTCTGCTCTGAAAGCCTTGTTTTCACTCCAGATTTTTCCATCTCCCACCCAAATAGCTGATTCACAGGAAGAGTAGTTTAATGTACAAACATTGTCGACAAATGGAAATGTAATGAAGAAAAGGATGGGAAAGATATCATTCAAATATATGATGCTTGGTTAAACAGGATGACACTGCACATTTCACATATATTATGGCTGGCTAAAAGACATGAGACTGCATAATTCCTATATATGATATAGAAACTAAACAGGTGGCATTACAGAACATGTCTAAACTAAGCAGATGACATATATGATGTCTAAAGTAGGCACTGCAAGGCAACATATGTATGATATGACTAACATCATCATGCCAAGGTAGAGCAAACACCCTGGGGGGGGGTAAATAGGAGTGGTCAGCGGCGTGTGAATCCGCCTCAGAACAGATATCTTCCTCTGGATTACAATCTGGAGAGAGGGGTGGGGAGGGTTTGCCATTGAACCCACCATGGAGCGATGTCTGCATGACATTGTATTGCCGTGCAAAACTCTTCTCTTTTTCTCTACATGTTTAGCATGACTGTGCACAATATCTGACATGCATACGAAAAAAATATGGTGAGATTATGTAAGGAGAGCATGCAGAAATTTAGAGTGATGGTAACAACCAGTGGATGGATCCAAAAATAATGATAGCAGCCTGATGGTTGCTTTAATTTAATAAAAAGAGAGATGATGATTGCTTTACTATTTTTTCCCACCAAAGATGAACAACATAGGCATACCCTAGGTGAACCAGATATTAGACAGACATATTATTCATTGCTACCTCGATATGTGCCCCACAACTAATTTAGAACTCAAGTTTGAACATTAATTTGGACCTCACTTGGGAGTCCAAGAGCTGAACAGGACGATAAAGTAGCAGTTAATTTTAAGCAATGCATAACATAAGCAGAAAAAAAAGAGTGTGACCTCTCTTGTGGACCCGTGTACTCCTCAGGTTCATCTGCTGAGTTGATAATGGTGATGCCGTTGCGGTGGGTGCCGGCGGCAGGGAAGGAGATCTGAGGCGGCGAAAGACGGTCAGGAGTCGTGATGTCTGGTTTGGTGGATGCTTCTATCGATGGAGCAGCTCATGTGAGCTGGACGACGTCGCGGCACGAGCAGGACAAACCACACAAAGTTCCCTTCGACACCTACCTGTAACTGAAGTAATTCTGTAAGGGCTCATTTGGCTTGCATGATTCTAAAAACGCAGGGATAGGGAAAACACCAGAATAGGATAGGAATGCACATGGTAAACAGAGCATTTGTAAACACAGGACTTCTGTCAACTTGGGTGTTTGGTTTACAGGAATTGGAAGAGCAGAGGAATGCAAAGAAACATGGTCAAAATAAAGTGAAACCATATGAAAGCGTGTACAGTTAGAATATTATTCTGCCACTAATGCACTTGGTCTTGTTTTCATGCATAGGATTTTGAAAAGTAGGTCCAGGTGGATGTTTTGCTTCATTCCTTTCAACAAAATGCATGAATAATTGAATAGTAGAGTGCCATTGGAAAATTCCATATTGCTATGTTTTTCCGTTGAACCAAAATAGCTCTAATGGATCGACGTGAATGTATAGTAATAAGTGATGCAACAAGTGTACAACCTCTTTGCCGTAGCCGTGTCGACCTCAGCATCATTGGGTTGGTCGCTGAACCAATTGAGGCAGAGGTGGCTGTCGGAGGTGTGGAGGAAGATCTGAGGAATCTGTAGACGGCGTCTAGGGCACTGCTCTGTTGTGATGGATCGTTCTGTCGTTGGAGCAGCTTCGGTGACCCGTAAGACGTCAAGGCTAAAGCAGCACAAGACATGCATCGTCAATCTCAAGTGGGATTCTAATAGCATCTCCAATAGATGATGTAAACTAGATGTAAAATTTACATCACCAAAAACCACTTGACTACAACAGATGAGGTAAAAACTGTTGACTCTGAACTTAACTCTCGAAACTGAAATTTATTGTGGATCTGAATGCTGCTGTCGAAACTGAACACAATGGTAGCACAAAGGAACTTGGCATGTAGGTTAGGGAGGGCGTGCAGTTCATCTTCAACCTGCACCCCCCTGAGCCGCTAGCCACCACCGGCCAAACTGCCAGCCCTAGCGCCGCCTCGCCTCCCCGAAACAACTTCCCACCATCACCCCGGCCAGCCCTCTAGGCCCCCGCCCCCCCCCACCCTGAACCCTAAGATAGATAGTGGGGTACCTATCCGGCGAGCCCCCGTCCCCACAGCGGGTGGTTCTTCCTTAAATCCGGCGAGCCCTCCAACCCCTGAAAATCGACTGACCCAAAAGTCGATTCAGTCGACTGAAGTGTGGATAAATTGGAGCAGAGCAGCAGCACGAGCAAGGGGGAAAGCAGTAGTAGCAGCGCGAGTGAGCAAGCGAGAGCGGAGCAGTAGCAGCAGCAGATCAGGCTGGTACGGCCACCACCGCCGAAGGGGCCTTGCACAGGGGGAGAGCCGCCGTGGAGATGTCGCCCGCGGCGCCGTCTTCGTGGTAGCCGCTCCATGGGGGTGCGGGATGGAGCACCGTCGGCATCGGGAGGTCGAGTTAAGGAGAAGGTGCAATGCGATGAGTGTACAACCTCTTTGGTGGCGCCGAGTAGGCCTAGGCTTCGTCCGAGGAGTCGGTGAGGATGTTGCGGTTCCGGTGGAGCAGGTTAAGGTGGTGCTGTGGGGATGGAGTAGCCGCGATAGACGAGGTGATTGTCGGAGCAGCTCCTTGGAGGTGGAGGACGGGGCGGCTGAACCGACGGGACAACGAGATGGATGGTGGATCCTCATCCGTCGAGGTGGACGAGGGACGTCGAACTATTGCGGTGGACGACGTCGTCGTGGAAGAGGCTCCGGCTGGGCAGAGGTGAGGTGGCGGACGGAGGAGGGTGGGGTTTCGCGGCTGGAGCGGAGAGGTTATGGCGGCCTGGGATTAGCTAGCGGCCCTTTCGGCTCAGGGTTAGAAGGGGGATTTCGCGTGTCGGGATTTGGCAGCTGGAGGGAGTTTTCACGCGCGTTGTAATTTCGGATAGCAAGGCGCGGGTTGTGAAGGCGCCAGTTTTGGGAGCAAGGTATCTGAATTTTTGGGATATAACAAGACGCGATTTGAATTTTAGGGACAAGCCTAACATGTAGTAATATTGTAGTTGTACGTACCAAATCAATTCACGCTTTCCTCAACCAGAAAGAAAACGAAAAAATAAAACTATTCACACCACACAAAGAGAGAGTCTTGCCCCGTTTTACTATACAAATGCTATTCAAAGCTACTCCCTCCTTCCATCTATATAGGGCCTAATACATTTTTTGATGCTAACTTCGACCAAATATTAGAGCAATAATATATGACATGCAACTTACACAAAGCACACCGTTAAATTCGTCTATGAAAGGTTCTTTCAATGATATAATTTTCACATTGTGCATGTCATGTACTATTAATCTTGTCAATAGTCAAAGGCGGTCTTAAAAATCTCATTATGCCCTATATAGATGGAGGAGGGAGTATGAATCCATGTTATGTCCGATTAAATTTTTTCGCTTTCTGTACAATGCATGTAACCTACTCATACCAACATTTTAGTGCATTCCAAATGTCTATACTACCGCTGCAATTCGAACTATATTTGAATTCATTTCTCTGTTTCAATAAGAATCTACAATCATGATTGTTGCCAACTTCAACCATCATTCGTGTATTACCTTAATAACACACCACATGATTACTATAGAGATAGATATGAACTATGTGTACTACATGAACTCCAATTTTTTTTAATACACTTGATGTTGATTCCAAATAATAGTACATTTGATGTAGTAACTATATATTCATAATCTAAACCATGTTCCATACGTACACCGTGTTTATCACACAAAGTATAGTGCCCCGCGCCCTACATTATGACAAGTATTTAGACCTGAGTTGCAAAAGCCACACATTAGCCAAAATTATAATCAATGTTCTACATTATGATATCTTCTTCAAGTATCCGTATCCACTTTTTTTATAATGAATTATGATCTTTGTTCGTCTTTTACACCTTCACGATCCTCTCCTATTTGTAGCTAGCTAGCGCTAACTTTCTATCGTGCATGCACAGGCCAGCCCGCCTATCACCCACCCTTAGCGTCCCCTCCATCGCGCACGTTCATTATTTCTCTTTAGGTCGTCCACCCGCAGTGTGTGTCGGTCCCCGGATCCTTCTTTCTGGCACACACCGGTTGATATACCTCTCTAGCCATGTGGGCCTACAACAAACACATATATACATCCCCTCTTCTCTTCTCATCGTCCGTGCCCCCCTATGTCCAATACGATTCCACGCAGGTGCATACTCCCGCCCCTCTTTTCAGTGATCACATACTCGCACACTCCTCCCCCTCGACATGGTAGGCCTCTCACACCACCTCCTTTCCGCACCGTCTCCCCCTGTCTGTCTCTCTGGACCTTATTTGCTTCTAACACATGCAGGCGTGTTTATGAACTGATCTCCCTACATATCGCCAGGTCGACTATAATTCATTTTCACCAATCACCGATACACTTACCTCGTTAGTTATGTCTCTCCCTTTCTCAGACATACGACAGTTGATCTTCCTATGTAGTTGCGTATGCTTACCACAACAATATCTTCTCCCCTCATCATCCTTGAATACCTCCCGACCCATCTCTCACATGCACATGCATAGACAGACAGACATCCCCCGCCCTTTCTTATTGATATTGCATTCATACCCTCCGTTTGTCTAGCAGGCCTCTCCCACCATTTGTGAGACGCCACACCACCACCAACCCTCCGATGCTCTACCTTTGTCTTTTTCCCAACCTTATTCCTCTTTTACACATGTCCATGGATGTCGATCGATCTCCCTCAATACATAGCTAGGTCTCTCTCCTTCCCCATACATATACTAGTCAATCGGTCTCTACTCCCTCCCCCCCCCCCACACACACACTGATAGTTGAACGTTGTAGGTAGGTATCCATGCCACGGAGAAAAACCACACCTCTGCCCTCTCAAATTCTAGTAGGCCAACCGCCTTGTATCTTTGACGTGGGAAAACACAAATTCGATGGCACTCTTTATTGATCGTGCAGCCACATAGTTCATCCATGTTTTCAATTCTATTGATATCTCACGTCCATGACTCTGTTTCACACACGTTGCATATGTTACGTTTTTCTGTTTGAGATATCATCAACACATTGCCTCTGTTTCACACAAACCATCTCTCTCACACCCACCCACATACATACCTGCACCTAAAGAAGAAGTGCACGCTGGACGCACGTACTCACGTCTCGTTCCCGGCCACACCCGCGCGGGTACATGGTGGAGTTCGTTTCTATATGAAAAGGCAGCCCACGTGATAATTTGATGCATGTAGAGGTTGTTTACTCGAAGGAGGGTCGGGTACCATGCCTAGACGGAACAAAGTTCGACTTGACACGTTAGCATTAAATAAAGTTATAAGTTCCTCAATGGCACGTACAGAATATAAAACGATTGCCGTGGGGAAAATGGAAAATGGGTTTGTCTCTCATCACACCATCTCACACAAGGCGGCCGTGGCCTCTTTCTCTCTCAGCGTTGGTCAGTGATCCGGCCGCATCCCGTCCGCCGGTGGAAAGGGAGGATGTGCATCGTCTCTCCATTCGACGGTGTTGAGGCAACACGTCCCGATCTGTGGTACCCGCCATTCTCTTTGACCAAGCTCCGGTGTGGTAGGGCCTTTGCCACTTGCTCGCTGCCGCAGTATGGGTAGATCCCGGCCGCCGGAGCCCTCCTAGTAACATCTCGACGACCCTTAGGTACAACTTCCTCCGACCTTGCTCCACTTCCCATCTTCCCACGTTGCTGCATGTGGGTCTTGTTTAGTTGTTTGCTTAAACTGTATCTCGGCCGGCGTACTTTCTATGTTGCAATCTCGTCCTAAACCATTTTTTATAAACCACCATGTGCTATCTTTCCCTTATTACATGGAACATGCTTCTTTTTTGTCGGCGTATGTGTCTTCAACTCGTGTTATTGGGCAGTAATTGTTTCCTTTCGACCTCCTTTTGCAAACAGGGCTATCCATTTTCACCTCATTGCTATTGTGACCTTTTCGTGAACTGCACAAATCACTTTTTCTAAAGAGTGTTTTGTGTAGTTCCGCCAAAATGTCACACAGGCAACGTTTTTACATTTTTGTGGGACTACGGAAAGGGAGATTGGTTTTGCTATCCTCCTCATCCAACTATGTGCCTAATCTTCTGCAACAAGAAGTTAGTCCTAAAGAGAGATCATAGAGGTGATCGACTTCTATTTATGTGTGCTATGTGTCATCATCTAGTTCCACTATTAATGTAATCACACTGACTGGATGTCTTTGCAAACAGGGATGGTCCGCTCGATTTTAGTGGAGCTGCACAAAATGATCGGATTGTGGTGTACTTCATACACCTCTTTTTTGGCTACAGAGCTGGGTGCAACTAGCTGCCAAGCAATGAACACCGTGCCAAGGAAATGGAGCCATGTCTACGAATAGCTTCGATCAATTATATTTTTTTCTTTATTTGTACACCTTCTCATAACTTTGTCTTTAGTTGCGATGTGAATATTGGTGCTGATCTGCGAACCATTGAGATGCATTAGCCATGGTAGTTTCATTTGTATTTGATGGAATGTTGTAACAAGATAATCTCGAGGCAAGACACATGAATCCTAAGTTGAAACCTTTTTTTTCCTGTGGGAACCAAAGTTGAAACCTTCATAGCATCATAGTACAATTTCATTAAAATTATGCGTACGTATAAACAAATCCTGAAGGATTGATAGGAATGCCAGAAACAATTCAACTTCGTTTCGCCGACATGTTGGACATCCTTCATCCGGCTCCACCTGCCATGCAGCAATATTGAGTGCACAACACAACTTCAGGGAAAGATTCACCCCGGTCGTTGTGCCGCAGTAGTAATGACTAGTGAGCAGTCAAATCACAGAGCCCCACCTTCGCCACAGTAAGTTGCTCGGACGAAGCAACCATCATTTCTCTGTTCCTTGAATCCGCTGGTACTCCCATATTCCCACAATAATAAGTTGCTTGGGCGAATCAACTATCACTATATCCACTCATGTGTGATGACCACAGGAGCTTTCCATTCAGATTGCATGTTAAAAAAATAAAGGTCGATAACTAATGTGGCAAACTTTCAAAAAAAATAATGCGGCACCTCGGGCCAACGCGGCCAGATCGCATTTTGCACGAGAAATTACACACCATGTTTCGTTGACATGTGGTCCCGTTCCAACATATTAGTGAGACGACGGTGAGTCCTTTTCTACTAGTATTTCCAAATGGCCGTGTAGGTCAGGGCACCTCTTCGTGTACCATGGCAAACTGGCAACCGTCCACCGACTATTCGCCCTTCCCTCTCGATTTGGAACTGTTGTCGCACGCTCTTCCTCTCACTCCTCCATTTTCCTTTAGCCCTTCACCCTTCCTTCTGCCATTGTCCGATCGTCTTCTCCATGGAGGGAACAGGCCGGAAAAGACCCGTTATTCTTGCCCCAATCTTAAAGGTGACGTGGTGGAGGAACTCATTGATCGGTGCGACGTCATCACCTCGGCTAGCATGGCAGGTTCGTTCCAGACCATTCTCGACTCAACTAATAACATCATTACAAGGAACCTAAGGGTCAAGGAGCGGTTTGATCTCCCCTATCTTCTTCGCTGTGACCCTGATGACTACTGGCACGGGGACGACAGAGGCCTCGCCTTGTGCAAGTTGATGCCGCTTGATAATGATACGTATGATGTTAAGATGCCATTGCTTGAGGGCAAGGATTGGGCAGGCACAAATGGAGATTGGGTTGTTTATATTGGGTACAACTGCGAGTGGGAACTTGTGAATGTGTACACTCGTCACCGGGTTCCACTTTGAAAAATCTCAGCAGACTGCCCAGAGGTTGAGCACACCGGTATTCTACGCACGTTGAAATACGATCATGGTGACTGTCTTCTACGGAAGATAGCAATTTGTCGAGTTCCCAACTGCTCTTGGAATTACAAGAACTATGAAGTTGTTGCTATCTTCAACAAGCTTGTTGCCGTCCTTTGTGGTTCGACTTGATGGATATTGCTCAAAAATCTGTTTCTATACACGGATGTGTACTGTGATGTAATTCAATACGAGGGTCTTGTGTTTGTTTCCACCGCTCATGGCACTGTTTTTGCATGGGATCCTCGTAGTTTCAGTACGTTTGTCTTCCACCGTAATTATAATTGTTTCATCCACATGCATTCGGGTTAGCAAGTTTCCCTTTACTAATTAACCTTCTTCTTGTGTTTCCAAGGCCCTATGAACATTCCACCACCTATACTTCAAAAAATTTATAACCACGGGGGAGACGATGATTGTTATGATCACGAGCATGAGGACGAGCAAAATGTATATACTCAGTGGCGCCTGGCAACTAATTCCGATGGATCACCTCTTCTTGTCTGTATATAGTGCACTGAGTTTGTTACTACTGAGGGAGCACGTGTTGTCTCCCATGGTCGCACTCTCCGGACCTATTCCAACACCCGTTGCATGGTATTCAGGGTGGATACTAGTGTGCTAGCGCCAACACCTTCTCCCTGGTACAGAATTGATAGTCTTGGAGAAAACTCGCTCTTCCTTGGACAAAACTATCCGATGATGGTGAAAGGCGATCCAACTGCTGTTGACACAACATTGCTTGTACCATTTATGAGAAGAAATTGTGTCTATACCTCGGACATTTGGGTGGTTCCCTACCCTGGTACTGATATAGTAGGCCGCTTCAGCCTGGATGATCAGTCTTGCATTGGTTTCGAGATTGACAATAGATGGCCCGTCCTAGAGAATGACTTGTGGTTCAAAGCAAGCGTTTCCAACACCGAGGATTTGTTGAGTTGAAGTTCATTTGATTGCTTGTTATTTGTTGTGTGATGAAAACTTTAGTATTTATAATGTATCCTCGTTGTCGATGTGGGTTGATGACCTGTTGTATGTAATAAAATGATATGTCTGTGATAAACTTACTAAATTTATGAATGGCTTTCGAGTCGCTTCTCTGAGTGAGTGGTGCGACGAGGCAAAAAAATATTTTTCCGAATACATAATTGTACGTGCATTGCAACAAGTTATCGGATGAGGCCAATCAACAATAGTAGTACACTATTTTTACTAGCTTCACATGCTTCACGCGTCAGGCGGGTGTTTTTACTGTAGCCATATGTTAATGTGTTCGCTGTACGTAACTAGCACCTCGAATCCTCGATACTAGTACTATATAAGTAGTAGGAGTAGTAGGGTGGCATGGGCCAGAACAAGCATTCACGTCCAGGAGTACGGCACACGCCACCACCACGACATCCATCTGACACCATATTTCTTGGAGTCTGTGCTAGAGCAATCTCTTCAACCTCGTCGTTTCTCTAACTTCAGCCATCGCACGGCGGTCGAGGTGGGGTTTGCCGATAGTCGGTTTCCTCAACTGCGGTCCGACTTGTAAGGCCAACTACGGACCTCTGTTTTGCACGAAGTCCAACGATAATTTTGACTAGAAAAGCAAGACCAAAGAAAACAAGAACCACAAGAATACATTTTACTAGAAGATATCCAACTTCCATAACTGCTCCTGTAAGTTGGATTAGTGCCTTCTCGATGCATTCATTGTTGATCTGCGGAGGCTCGATCTTGCATGCTTCTTTCTTCTTCGAGTGTAAAGAAGTAGACGTTGCTTCCTCGCATCTAGTCTCATGTCTAGCCTCTATTCTAGTAGGAGTATCAACAAGTGCACTAGTCTCATCTCTAGCCTCTATGCTAGCTAAAAGTGCTAGAACGTCTACTAAATTGCGCTCTATCAATATATCGATGTACTCCTCTTCCCAATACCAAAACTTGCATCCATTCTACTCCCTCTGTTCCACAATAAATGCCTTTTATTTGTCAAAATATAGATGTATCTAGACATGTTTTAGTATACAGGTACATCCATTTTTGGACAAATGGAAGTCAAGTATTTTGGAACGGAGGGAGTACACAATAAATTTTTTAAGTTAGCACAACTAGTCTAATCTGAGAGCACAACCGAATATTTGGTCGGGTTCTTCCTCCTTTTGCCGACACGTGGGACATCCAGCATCCAGGTCATGTCATGCAAGAAAATAGAGTGGTAGTTGATGCCACGTGATGTGTATCTTGGGTTAAACTGTAAATAGAATCTTACTACTCTTGAGTAACTCCAAAAGTGGCCACCGAAGATCTTTATTGGATTTGTTTTTCATCACCAGCACGTCGAGGTGAAAGATGTGCAGGTTTAGTAGGTCCTCTTGCATTTTCAATGACATGTGGGACTGCATGTGAGCAAACAGACAATGGGCTCCACGCGTCCGCTGGCTGGCTGAGAAGAGTGATAGAGGAGGGCTTAGCACGGACTCTAGGAAATTTGTTCTACGTAACCAACACCTCGATATTCGTGTGTGGTTGTTTCTAGAATAAGAAAAGGAGGTACCCATACTTATGTTACTCCCACTATGCCTAACCTAAGGTTAGTAGGTGACCTTGCGCTTGGCTCTTCGCCTCTTCCGGAAGTCGATGGTTCTACAGTAGTACTTCTGGCAATCTGACACCAAATGAATTGCTGCACGTCCACCGCTTGTAAGCAAAAGTTTCTCCTCATGATGCGAGCCACCACGCACGCGTTGGCGAGGGAGAAGGCGTAATCAAGCTTCTCCTCGTTCTGTGAGTTGACGGGACACATCAAAGTTATTTAGTATGTACTCTCTCCAAAAAAGGGCTGACCATGTCATTGCTACCATCCCGTGCTCCGTCGTTGAGTACATGCACTATTCACATGCCATCGAGGAGAAAAAATATTGCATAGGTGCCATCGAAGTGCACAACTCACTTACGCACTGCTTATCTGATTATCTCCATTTTCTTACATGACACGTGCACCTTGATGCTATATGTCTCGCGTGTTGGGAAAAGGATGAACAAAGCTCACGTAAAAGAAAAGAGTTGAAGAGCATAGACTCCCGACGACCGAGAAGGATCAAGGAACCTCGCGGTGGAGCGCCTGCAAGGAACCTTGCGTGTTTTCTCCTGTTTTTTGCCACCTGCCCACCTATAAACAAAGAAAAGAACATGAACTTTTCGCTAACCACTAGAAACAGTACATCAAGATGCTAAGTTGAAGATGTTTTATACTCCCTCCATTCCCAAATATAATTTTTTAGAGATTTCAGTAAGGGACTACATACGAAACAAAATGAGTGAATCTACACTCTAAAATATGTCTACATACATCCGTATGTTGTAGTCTATTTGAAATGGCTAGAAAGACTTATATTTAGGAAAAGAGGGAGTAGTTTATATTGAATTATTGATAACCACGCAACAAGCCATGCATGTACAGGACGCATGCAGCCACGCATGTACACAAGCCAACGCACTAACTCCATCCGGTCCAACTCATGCACATACGCGCACAACATGGAGCACACAACACACGTACACAACACGTGCATGCACACAGGCTCGGCCGCAGAATGCACGTGAATAACACATGCATGTGCACACACTCGGCTGCATGGAGGCATGTGCCATCCGCGGCGACGTCCAGTTCGTCGTGCTACGGCGAAGCTCACGCGCAACGGAGCATACGCATCTCCTGCATCGCCTCTTTGCCGTTATTGCTCAACTACTAGTCGGAGACGAAGACGACCGCAGCCTTGGCCTTGGAGCTAGCACCGATGGAAAAACACACACGCTGCACGCACACGAGCACATACGGAGTGCCCACGACGTGGTGGTGGTGCGTCCCCAGTCGCCTATACTCCTTATACGCATGTTGTCTATCAAGGCGACTGCATGCTAATGATGATGTGGGTGAGATCTTCTAGGACTCACATGATGACGAGGAAAATTATGAGACGCAAGGTGACGTACACCGTCAAGGTCCACGGTCAAGGGGGTGCTAGTAAGTGCTTAGATGTGCTTAGAGGAGGTACAATAGAGTCGAGTCAGCGGGCTATAAGGAATAAACTAGTATATTTCTACTTAGTTGGAGGAAAGAGAAGAGGAGAGACAAGGTAAGCAGGCTCTTCATGAAGAGCCAGCTCTAGCACGTGCTCCTAGACACTTTGTGAGAATGAAAGGTGGGCAACATAATAAAAAAGTAGTACACTCTTTTGATCTACTATTGTACATGTTGACTATAAGATGGGCTGTAGATGACATGGCACTGGCTTATAGGCAACAGCTGGCTATACTATTAACCATGCTCTTAGATGAGGTGCTAAGTGCATTAAATGGCTTAGTAAACCAAGTCTTCAATGCATAGGTGCTTAGTTTATTGGTGCCACATCATATTTTATGCCTACGTGGCAGGCTTAGCAGCTATACATGGTGGAGCACTGGGAGTGGCCAAGGCTGGTCATAGTGGGGAGTAACTTGTACTGTAACATATTACTATGTTACTCTAAAAATCTCTATAAACCAGAAAGGAGGGAGTAATAACATAGACTAGTGTCATATGTAGAGTATGGGAGCACATGATATTTCCCCGTCCGGACCGATCCCATGCTGGCTTCTCACCTTCTTGGCCGAACAAAAACCCCTCCCCCCTCCCGTGCGTGCTTCCCGCCCGGCGCCAGCTGAGCCTGCCGCTGCACTGCTTCCGCCGTTGAAGCGGCGCGTCGACCGAGGGCACCGCCCGCTGCACGCCCGACATTTCAGACTACACAGTGGAGAGTAACTTTAGAGCAAGTACTACAATTAGATGACATAAGCAGGCTATAAGGATTTAAATATAGTATTTGTGCTTAGTTGAAGGATAGAGAAGAGGAGAGATAAGAGAAGCGGATTGTAAACGTGTAGCCGGTTGTACTCCAACATACTTTGTGAGACAAAAGTTGGGGCCATTATTAATGATATAGTATTTATACTAAAGGGACTAACGGACGCCTTAATTACTCCATTTTTTGAGACAAACCTTGGTGGGGCTATTATTGACTCTTTTTTGAGCTATTATTGACTTGGACGTGGGGTTTTGGGGCCAAAGGCCTACTATTATACTCGCACGACCGACCTGACATGCTCTACCCTAGCTGCCGCTGTATCGTATGGTTTCGCACCGTTCCAGATCTTAGCACCGCCACGCAATTCTTCTCGAGCCCTCCTTTTGGCGTGCACCGCGAGAAGGGACAGCAGTCCTCCGAACCCCACCTTTTGTGATCCTGTACGGGAAAGGGCGATCAGGTTTTTGGGGAGCACACTCCTGTGACTGCTGCCAGCAACGACTTCCTCAACGACAACCTTCTTCCCCGACATCATTACTTTGATGTTTGCAACTGCCGTCATGATCTATTTACTGCTGATTCGGATTAAATCTCATACTAAATTGCTCATATATTCAACAATCCAATCCAAAAACCTGATTACAGGCAATTTACTCTGAGTGGTTTTGCTGCGCTTTTGAAGCCGCCTACTTTTAAGGGGGTGCAATATAAAAGGTGGCGCACAAGAGCAGCATATTGGTTTAAGATCATGTACTGCTATGATGCCACTAAGGGTAAGCCTGAGGGCGATCTTAATCCTACACAGCAGGAAGCTTTTTCAGAACATGGATACCCTCTTCAAAGCCGTCCTGCTAAGTGTTCTTGACGATTCCATTGTGGATTCATATATGTCGTTTGGTAGCGGCAAAGACATGTGGGCTGCGCTCGAGGCCACGTTTCGGCCCTCGGGCGCTGGCAACGAGTTATATGTCATGGAGCAATTTTGTGACTACAAGATGACTGATGAGCGCTCTGTTGTTCAGCAGACTCATGAGATACAATCACTCTCTAATTAACTTGAGTACTTTAAGTGTGTGTTGCCGGACAAATTTGTTGCTGGGACCATCATTGCCAAGCTTCCACCTTCGTGGAACGATTTTGCTACTTCTCTAAAAAACAAGAGACATGAGTTTTCTGTTTTGGATCTCATTAGCACTCCTGATTTTGAGGAGAAGGCGAGAGAAAAATACACATTTGCTCGGGTCGCTGAGGGAGCTTCTAGTGCCCACATGGTACACGAGAAGAACTTCCATCCAACCAGCCCCAAAATAACAAGAACAAATCTCAGGGGAAAGGCAAGTTTGATGCAAAGAACAAGCCGTCACATTCTACCAACTTCAAGAAGAATTCTCATAACAGGAAGGGATACAAACCTCAATTTTGGTAGCACCACACAAAATTTATATTGCTGCATCTACCTGCTGTCAGCTAACCTCATGGTGCTCCAGGTATTCCTACATTCGTAACTAGGTACAATAACCACCGCAAGATGAAATTAGCTTATTCGTAAGTTGACTTGCTGAATGCAGTGCAGAACGATCCTGTCATGTGTGGAGGAGCAAACAAGCAGTGCAGCCGAAGGTGGAAATCAACCAAGGACTTATGAAATTATATATAGTCTTCCTCAGGCAGGTCAGTATCCCCTTCGTCCAGATGATCGTGTTTTGTCATGCCGAGCTATTGATATGTGCTACTATTTTGCAACACCGTTTAAGTATAGCTACTGTTTTCCTATCTTTTCAGATTCAGGACAATGAATATGATTTCAGGGGAACTGCACAATATGGACTCATGTTGAATCATCTCTATTGCCTCATGTGTTTGCTGCAAATGTGTCAGCATCAATTGCAAGATGAGGCAGCTAGCTAGCTGTGGAGTTGCCAACATGCTCAAAGTGCTCGCAACATTGAGAAGACACAAGCATGCCCAGGAAATTAAGGCGTGCGCATGGAGGCCATTTGCTCAGAGAAGCATCGATTGATTTTCTTTATTTCCACACCTTCTCACAACTTTGTATTGGTTATAGTATGGTGAATCATTGAGATGCATAGACATGCAGAACTTTTGTTCTTCTGAATGTTAGTATGCATACCGTATATTCTGAAGCTTAGTTTAATGTGAGTGTTTGCATCCAGTACCACATCCTCTAATTTGGTGGATGCGCATAGAGAAAATAGATCTCCTTAATTTACTCCATAACCACCCTATTAAATAGGCCTAGTAACAAACCAGGCGCATGAAGTGGCCGGCGGGCACATGCATCCTGCATGCATGGCCAGTCAGCCAAGTCCATGCACCAGCTCCAATGCAGCAATGCAAAAGAAGAGAGCGGTTCTTGGGAAAAGTGAGTAGTTAGTGCAGCGGGCCTTATAAACACGAACAGCTCGCTCTCCTGCTTCCGTCTCCCCCCCCCCCAATTCCCCCGCTCCCCAATCTTCCTCACTCGTCCAGAAAACCCCACTCACCTTCTTCCTCACTCGTACAGAAAACGCATGCTCCTCTTCTTCCACTCCTACAGAAATCCCCAGCCCTCCTTCTTCCACACTCGCACTGCCAATAGGCTCGTCTCTGGCTACTCTGCTCAAACCCGTGAGCTCGGCATGACGGCCACAAGGAAAATGGAGTCGGTTGGCCCCAGCGCCAAAAAGATGAGGCTCCCGCTAGCAGCGACGCCGGTTGTAGATCCCGCACCCGGTAGCATGGGGAGAAGCAGCGAGACCCCCCCCCCCACCCAGATCTGAGGAACCAGTAGAATCTCCGGTGGACATCATCAGTGATCTCCCGGACTTCATCCTTGAGGAGATCATCTCGCTTCTCCCCATCCAAGGATTGTTGCTGCACACAAGTCCTCTCAACATGGTGGTTCCCTCTACGGCGCATCGTGCCCCTCAATCTCGACTATCGTTAGATATCTGCCCTTCCTGAATTTGATCTCCTCAAAGCCATCCTCTCTTCTCACTAGTAGGGCCCCGTTCAATGCCTCTGCATCCCGACACGCTACCTGCTGTCCATACCCGGCAAGGTGGACGCTTGGCTGACATCCCCTGAATTCGAAAAACTCCAGTAGTTTGAGTTGTACCATTACCACAAAAGTTTCATACCACAAACCCACCAAGAATTCGTGCCCACACCACCATTGTCCATCTCGCAGTTTTCCTTCTCTCTTCGCACTGCCACCTTCACCCGGTGCCATCTACCAGATGATCTGGTACAAATGCTTCAAATCCCACTGCTAAAAAAACTTACACTTGTGGTGGTTTATCTGTCGGAGGCCTCACTGCACAACATCATCCGCTCCAGTTGCCCTACCCTAGAGCACTTGCTTATTGTTTTGGGAATAGAAATTGGTATCAGTTGTCTCCAAATAAAGTCGCCTCAACTTAAAAGCATTGGAATTTGTTTTAAAGGACAGCAGCTCATCATCGAAGATGCCCCTTCACTTGAAAGGTTGCTCCTTCATAATTGTTATACACCTTCACAAATAACTGTCGTCTCTGCACCCAAACTGGAGACCTTGGGTGTAATTCGTGACCCGTTTAATAATCACAAGGAGTTGGTGTTTAGCTCCTCACTTTTTCATGTACCGTATATTATCATCTACACATTTGTAATCATATGCTACATTTTTCATTTGTGCGCATAAGTTTTATATCATCTTGGAGTACACTTTGGGTACTAATATTATCTTATATGCTCATTGAAGAGTTTGTCCATTGATAGCCTATCAATGCTGCTGGATTCTGTCAAGATCATATATATCAGAATGTATAGTTTTGATCCGGACATAATTATTGGCTTGTTGCGATGCTTTCAATCTCTGGAGAATTTATACATAGAGGTGATGATTTCATGCACATTGAAAGCCCGTATATATTGTACTAGAATTAACCGTTCAGCTATCGTTCTTTCGACATACTCTTTTTTCAGACCTTAACTGTTTTCAATCTTCATGTCTACTTAGGCAGAACCACATGGAGAAAAACATATAACCAATCGGTGGCGTAATAAGCACAAGGATTTGCTCAGTTCTCATGACATTCGTTTGAGGACAATAATGATGGGACGATATGCATCCAACCGGGCAAACAGAAGATTTGTCACATTCTTCCTGTTGAATGCGAGGTCACTATTGTCCATGAGGCTTAATTTTTATAGCAAGAGATTTCTCACAGATGGACATGTTGAACAGCAAAAAAAGAAGTTTCAGGTGGACAAATGGGCTTCTAAACATGCTCGGCTTCTATTTAAAACAAGTTGTAGTCATCCTGGAATAATTGTTTTTTTTTGCACAGGATGTTGATTTTATGGATCAGACCGATCCATTTGTTTGTGACTGCAAAAAAGAGTGGTTGGGTTAGATGTTACTGTCATGTTCAATTTGGGTTTTGTCTAAAAATTTGATGAACAATTAATCCTTGGGCTTTTTGTACTATTTGTATGCTTGAGTTGCATGTTGTTGCCTTCGTACTCCCCTCCACCTGCCACTACACTGCTGCATCTTGCACGACTGCTGTTCGTTCCCATCCGAGGCCTTGCCGTGATTCTCCGCCTTGGTTCGCTCGCTGTGCCCGCCGCCGTCTGGCGTTGTCAACATGGTCAACAACCAAGAGGAATCAGGAGATGACTGTACGTGGAGAGGCTGACAGTAGGGACCCACCAGGGTCATTGCATTTCGCAAGCAGGTGCCTTGTTATTACAAGCCAAAAAAATACTTCCTCCTAATTGTTTGACAACTAGGTCCCATTCCATTGTCAATGTAGTCAATAAACGAGAAAATTACACAACGAGCGGATAACACCAGGGACCCAACAGCTCACCATGTTGTTTTTTAGTTTCAGAGACGGAGCTCAACTGCATGTTGTGCGGGGGTTGTGGCCCGTCTAGCCCACGCTTACGCTTTTATTAAGCACATGACGAGCCCAGTTGATATATTTTTTCTTTCCGAAATTGGCTAGCCGAGTTCTTTTTTTTGGAGAATAACAAAACCGAGGCCTTCTTGCTTTTCTCAGCCCTGCTGGGCTGCAAATCTTTCAAGACGATGAGGGATGTAAGTTGTAAGAAATGGGCTTCCCCATAAAATGGGCTATAAGTTGTAAGAACTGGGCTGTAAATTTTTAAACCAAAGCCAGCCGGCAATTGCATTAAAATATCATTTTTTTCAGGATTTCTCTACTCTCTACTCTTATAAAAACCAAAGCCAACTGGCAATTACATTAAGATATCATCTTTTCTCCCACAAGATAAACTACTCATATAAATGCATCTAAATGTTCCGTGCAACGAGCGGGCATCTTGCTAGTTAAGATTCTAAATTTCATTCATTTTTTGCGGAGAATTGTTTTTTGAATTTTATTTCGATATAATTTTTTGAAAATTATTTTTAACGTGACTCGAAATTTCGTGATTAAAAGAGTTCGGACCCCACCAAAATATGCAAAATTTCGTTGAATTTTTTAGCAGTGCCCAGAATATATGGTTTGTAATCCTAATAAAAAGAATATGGGCTTCAAATATCCTTAAGAATTAGCAAATGGGCTGTAAGTTATTGAAAATCATGGCTAATAGGTTGTATGCTGTTTTCCACAGATTTGGAGGCTGACTTCTGGGCCTACTAGGTTGACTATGATGCTGTCCGGAAAAAAAAATTGACGCGTACGCAAGGCTTTGTCAACCTAGTCAACACACATCAGTGACTGTTGGATGTCCATCAACCGGTCGCTGTTCTTCTTCAATCTCTGATCTTCCTGCTCCAGCCGCCCAAACCAGCGCCGGGGGGACTGCCTGCTCCCTCCTCCTGTGGCTGGCTGTGCTGCCGCCAGGCCATCCCTCTAACCGCCCACACATCCTGTTATTTTTCGGCGACGTCAGTCTCACCCCGCAGCCAACCAGTCAGAGCTCGTACTCCCCTCAAGCATGGGCATCCTCTGCGGTGGCTTCACCGACTCAGGGTGGTTCTCTTCCTGGGCCTCGCCCTCGTCCACCTCGTTTGTGCTCTCGGCGCGGCAAGGTCAACATGGTCAACAAACAACAGCCATCGGAAGAGGCTGATAGTAGGGGCCCACACAGGGAAATGCCTCCTTATTACACGCAAAATAATGATTCCTCCACCTGATATCTAGGACCCACCGGAAGGGCCTTTGTATTTGGCGAAAAAAACATCCCCCCCCCCCGTTGATACGTCTCCAACGTATCTACTTTTCAAAACACTTTTGCCCTTGTTTTCGACTCTGACTTGCATAATTTGAATGAAACTAACCCGGACTGACGCTGTTTTCAGCAGAACTGCCATGATGTTATTTTATGTGTAGAAAACAAAAGTTCTCGGAATGACCTGAAAATCCACGGAGGCAAGTTTTGGAAAATATAAAAATTACTAGCAAAAGAATCAAGACCAGGGGGCCCACACCCTGTCCATGAGGGTGGGGGGGCCACCTCCTGGGCGCGCCCCTTGTCTCATGGGCCCCCTGACGCTCCACCAACCTCAACTCCAAATCCATATATTCCGTTTCACGGAGAAAAAAATCAGAGAGAAAGTTTCATCGCGTTTTACGATACGGAGCCGCCGCCAAGCCCTAATCTCTCTCGGGAGGGCTGATCTGGAGTCCGTTCGAGGCTCCGAAGAGGGGGATTCGTCGCCATCGTCATCATCAACCATCCTCCATCACAATTTCATGATGCTCACCGCTGTGCGTGAGTAATTCCATCGTAGGCTTGTTGGACGGTGATGGGTTGGATGAGATTTACCATGTAATCAAGTTAGTTTTGTTAGGGTTTGATCCCTAGTATCCACTATGCTCTGAGATTGATGTTGCTATGACTTTGCTATGCTTAATGCTGGTCACTAGAGCCCGAGTGCCATGATTTCAGATCTGAACCTATTATGTTTTCATGAATATATGTGTGTTCTTGATCCTATCTTGCAAGTCTATAATCACCTAATATGTGTTATGATCCAACAACCCCGAAGTGACAATAATCGGGATACTTCTCGGTGATGACCGTAGTTTGAGGAGTTCATGTATTCACTATGTGTTAATGCTTTGGTCCGTTTCTCTATTAAAAAGAGGCCTTAATATCCCTTAGTTTCCGCTAGGACCCCGTTGTCACGGGAGGGTAGGACAAAAGATGGCATGCAAGTTCTTTTCCATAAGCACATATGACTATATACGGAATACATGCCTACATTACATTGATGATCTGGAGTTAGTTCTGTGTCACCCTATGTTATAGCTATTACATGAGGAATCACATCCGACATAATTATCCATCACTGATCCAATGCCTATGAGCTTTTCACATATTGTGCTTCGCTTATTTACTTTTCCGTTGCTATTGTTATAATTACCACAAAACTATTATCTTTACTTTTGCCACTGTTACCTTTATTATCATACTACTTTGCTACTAAATACTTTGCAGGAGATACTAAGTTATCCAGGTGTGGTTGAATTGACAACTCAACTTCTAATACTCAATAATAATCTTTGGCTCCCCTTGTGTCGAATCAATAAATTCGGGTTGAATACTTTACCCTCGAAAGTTGTTGCGATCCCCTACACTTGTGGGTTATCACCCGCTGTCAGCTCGGACCCACCGGAAATGCCTCCTTATTATGCACAAAAAAATGAATACTCCCCCTGCTAGCTGGGACTCACCTTGGTTGGAGGCTGACTTGTGGGCCTACTAAGTTGACAGGGACGGAGGGCTTTGTCAACTTAGTCAATATGAACGATTCTAGCTCTAGTGACCGTATGATGTCCATCCAACGGCCGTAGTGCTTCTTCAACCTCTGGTGTTCGTGCTCCAGCCGCCCAAAGCAGCACCGGTCGTGCCGCATCCTCCTGCCTCCCGTGGCCGGCTGTGATGCTGCGGAGGCCTCACTGCCCCCTACTACACCCACCGCTGGCCAGGCCATCCCTCTACTCACCCACACCGCCTGTTATTTTCCGGCGACGGCAGCCTCACACTGCAGCCGAACCAGTGAACCCTCGTACCCCTCTTCATGTGGGCATCCACTGCTGCCTCTTCCCCAGCTCCGCGTCATCCCCTTCCTAGGCCTCGCCGTCGTCCATCGCCGTGGTGCTCTCGACGCGGCATGGTCAATGTGGTCAACGACCGACTTCCATCAGAAGAGTACTGTACATGGAGAGGCTGATAGCTGGGTCCATGGCAGCCGCAAGGAAGTGCCTCCTTATTACACGCAAAATAATTATTCCTCGACCCGACAACGGGGACCCACCAGACAGGCCACCGTATTTTGTGAAAAAATGATTCGCCCCTTGACTGCTGGGACCCACCAGCTACATCTTCTCACGCAAGGAAGTGTGTCCGGGAAAAAAATGATTCGCCCCCATGACTACTGGGACCTACCAGCTACATCTTCGCATGCAAGGAAGTGCGTCCGGGCAAAAAATAAAAAATGATTCGCCCCCCCTGACTGCTGGGACCCACCATCTACATCTTCGCACGCAAGGAAGTGCCTGACAGTCGGGGCCCACCTGGTCGAAGCGTACGTAGCGTTGTCATTCTGGTCGCGAACGTGTATGTACATACTGGTGGATGTAGTGGCGCGGACGTGTCGTAGTAGAGTCTCGCACGTAGCATGTACACGTACATACAGTGGCCAGTGTGCAAGAAAGAAAATACGGCCACATCTGTGTACATACGGGCGGCGTCTCGAACACCTACTCGCGCATATGTACGGCCAGGGCCCGTGTACATGGCTGGGTCAGAACGGAGAAACAACATCATCGTCGTGTTCATGGGGAGCCAACCGGCTGGGTCGGAACGGAATGCGTCGTCGTGTTCATAGGGAGGGCTTGGACAGAATAGGCGATGTAAATGAGGCCTGGCATACCGCAGAATGGAGGAAACGGCCTTGTGTTCGACCGGCCATGTTAGAAACGGGATCCTGTTCATCGGGAGGGGTCTGGCATACCACAAAACAGAGGAAACGGACCTCCTACAGTCGAAACGGGGGTCCTGTTGATCAGAAGGGGTGTGGCATACCGCAAAATGGACGAAACGGACTTGTGTTGGAGCTCTACGGTCAAAATGGGGGTCCTGTTCAATGGGATGGGTGTGGCGTACCGCAAAACAGAACTCCACGGGATACTATTCATCTCCACCATCGACCTCCTCCAGCCTCCACGGGCTACTGTTCATCCACCGTCGACCTCCTCCAGCCTCCACGGGCTCCTGTTCATCCAGCCTCCACCGCGCTCTACTCCACCGCCTACTGTTCAACCACCCCTCTCCACGGGCTCCTGTTCATCCACCCCTCCACGATCTACTATTCATCCAGCCCTCCACGGGGTCGTTCTGTTCATCCAGCCCTCGATGGGGTCCTGTTCATCCAGCCCCAACCGACTCGATCGATCGGGGTCCTGTTCATCCAGAGGCAACACCACGGGGTCGTGTTCACCCACCCCCACCGCTCACTGTTCATACAACACCCCCCCCCCCAATGCTCACTGTTCATCCAAAGGCAGCATCGATCGGCTTCAGTTAGTAGGAGTAGCGAAGGAATCGCTCGATCGGGTTCAGTTAACAGCCATTGATCGATCGCTCGGGTTCAGTAATGCGTAGCTACAGTGCAATCGTTTGGGTTCAGTTAGAGCCCAACGCCTCGCTCAGGTTCAGTTAGAGCCAACGCCTCGCACACACGCGCGTACGTGTACGAGAGAAATGCACATCCCTCGGCCCCCGACCACCCACTGTAATGGGAACTCCCCGAAATTTTCCTCGCCCTCGCTTCTACCACGGTTTTTTCCATCATGGACGGCCCAAAGAATGTCATGCAGCTACGTCTCCGGCCCGCCCAGGACGAAAAGCCCATTTTCTGTCATGATTTTTTGTCATAGAAGTAGGAGCCCACCACATCTATGATGATACCAGGTTTTGTCACAATTATCGTCATAGAAGTGTCATAAGTATGACAGAAAAAATATCGTTCGGCCCAAAATGTCACGAATGTGTCTTTTTTGTAGTGTCCCACTGAAGTAAAAGTAGTTGCACCTATTACAGTTGAAGAAAAGACTATCACTTATAATGATCCTATTGTTCCTTCTACATATATTGAGAAACCACCTTTCCCTGTTAGGATAAAGGATCATGCTAAAGCTTCAACTATGGTTTGTAAGAGTAATACTAGAACATATACACCTCCTGAGCAAATTAAAGTTGAACCTAGTATTGCTATGGTTAAAGATCTCTTGGCTGATAATATTGATGGGCATGTTATTTATTTTTGTGAACAAGCTACTAGAATCGCTAGACCTGATGCTAAGATACATAGACCTATTGTAGGCATGCCTGTTATTTCTGCTAAAAATAGGAGATCATTGTTATCATGGCTTATGTGATATGGGTGCTAGTGCTAGTGCAATACCTCATTCCTTATATAAAGAAATTATGCATGACATTGCACCTGCTGAGATAGAAGATATTACTGTTACAATTAAGCTTGCCTATAGAGATACTATTTCACCAATTGGGATTGTCGGAGATGTTGAAGTTTTGTGTGGGAAAGTTAAATATCTTGCTGATTTTCTTGTTCTTGGTTCCCCACAAGATGACTTTTGTCCCATCATATTTGGTAGACCCTTCTTGAACACTGTCAATGCTAGAATAGATTGCGAAAAGGATGTTGTTACTATTGGTTTGGGGGATATGTCTCATGAGTTTAATTTTGCTAAATTTCGTAGACAACCCCATGATAAAGAATTGCCTAGTAAGGATGAAATTATTGGTCTTGCTTCTATTGCCGTGCCTCCTACTGATCTGTTAGAACAATATTTGCTAGACCATGAAAATGATATGTTTATGAATGAAAGAAGGGAAATATATGAAGTCTTCTTTAAACAGGGACCTATTTTGAAACACAACTTGCATGTTGAAATCCTAGGGGATCCTCCTCCACCCAAGGGTGATCCCGTGTTTGAGCTTAAACCATTACCTGATACTCTTAAATATGCTTATCTTGATAAAAAGAAGATATATCCTATTATTATTAGTGCTAACCTTTCAGAGCAAGAAGAGGAAAGATTATTGAAAACTCTGAAGAAGCACCGTGCAGCTATTGGATATCCTCTTGATGATCTTAAGGGAATTAGCCCCACTCTATGCTAACACAAAATAAAATTGGAAGAAGGCACCAAATCAGTTATTGATCATCAACGACGCTTAAATCCTAAGATGAAACAAGTGGTAAGAAAGGAAATACTAGAGCTCCTTGAGGCAAGTATAATTTATCCCATTGCTGATAGTCAGTGGGTAAGTCCTGTCCATTGTGTCCCTAAGAAGGGAGGTATTACTGTTGTTCCTAATGATAAAGATGAATTGGTCCTGCAAAGAATTATTACAGGTTATAGGATGGTAATTGATTTTCGCAAATTAAATAAAGCAACTAAGAAAGATCATTACCCTTTACCTTTTATTGATCAAATGCTAGAAATACTATCCAAACATACACATTTTTTCTTTCTAGATGGTTACTCTGGTTTCTCTCAAATACCTGTGTCAGCAGAGGATCAAGAAAAGACCACTTTTACTTGCCCTTTCTGTACTTTTGCTTATAGACGTATGCCTTTTGGTTTATGTAATGCACCTGCTACCTTTCAAAGATGCATGATGGCTATATTCTCTGACTTTTGTGAAAAGATTTGTGAGGTATTCATGGATGATTTCTCTATTTATGGATCCTCTTTTGATGATTGCTTGAGCAACCTTGATCGAGTTTTGCAGAGAAGTGAAAACATTAGTCTCGTCTTGAATTGGGAAAACTGCCACTTTATGGTTAATGAAGGCATTGTCTTGAGGCATAAAAATTTTGAGAAAGGTATTAAAGTGGATAAATCTAAGGTTGATGCTATTGAAAAGATGTTGTGTCCCAAGGACATTAAAGGTATAAGAAGTTTCCTTGGTCATGCCGGTTTTTATAGGAGGTTCATTAAGGACTTTTCTAAAATTTCTTGGCCTCTGACTAATCTATTGCAAAAAGATATTCCTTTTGTCTTTGATAAAGATTGTGTAGAAGCATTTGAAATACTTAAGAAAGCTTTGATTTCTGCACCTATTGTTCAGCCACCTGATTGGAACTTACCCTTTGAAATTATGTGTGATGCTAGTGATTATGTTGTAGGTGTTGTTCTAGGGTAAAGAGTAGATAAGAAATTAAATGTTATTCAATATGCTAGTAAAACTCTAGACACTGCCGAGAGAAATTATGCTACTACTAAAAAAGAATTCTTAGCAGTTGTATTTGCTTGTGATAAGTTCAGACCTTAGATTGTTGATTCTAAAGTAACCATTCACACTGATCATGCTGCTATCAAATATGTCATGGAAAAGAAAGATGTTAAACCTAGACTTATTAGATGGGTTCTCCTGCTCCAAGAATTTTATTTGCATATTATTGATAGAAAGGGAGCTGAGAACCCCGTTGCGGACAACTTGTCTAGGTTAGAGAATGTTCTTGATGACCCACTACCTATTGATGATAGCTTTCCATGAACAATTAGTTGTCATAAATGCTTCTCGTACTGCTCCATGGTATGCTGGTTATGCTAATTACATTGTTGCTAAATTCATACCACCTAGTTTAACATACCAGCAAAAGAAAAAGTTCTTTTATGATTTAAGACATTACTTCTGGGATGATCCACACCTTTACAAAGAAGGAGTAGATGGTGTTATTAGATGTTGTGTACCTGAGCATGAACAGGAACAGATCCTACGCAAGTGTCACTCTGAGGCATATGGAGGACACCACGCTGGAGATAGAACTGCACATAAGGTATTGCAATCCGGTTTATATTGGCCTACTCTCTTCAAAGATGCTCGTAAGATTGTCTTGTCTTGCGATGAATGTCCAAGAATTGGTAATATTAGTAGATGTCAAGAAATGCCTATGCATTATTCTCTTGTTATTGAACCATTTGATGTTTGGGGCTTTGATTATATGGGACCGTTTCCTGCCTCTAATGGGTATACACATATTTTAGTTGCTGTTGATTACATTACTTAGTGGGTAGAAGCTATTCCAACTAGTAGTGCAGATCATGACACCTCGATTAAGATGCTTAAAGAAGTTATTTTTCCGAGGTTTGGAGTCCCTAGATACTTAATGACTGATGGTGGTTCACATTTTATTCATGGTGCTTTTCGTAAAATGCTTGCTAAGTATGATGTTAATCATAGAATTGCATCTCCTTATTTCTCCAATCTAGTGGGCAAGTAGAACTTAGCAATAGAGAGCTCAAATTAGTATTGCAAAAGACTATTAATAGATCTAGAAAGAATTGGTCCAAGAAACTTGATGATGCATTATGGGATTATAGAATTGCATATAAGAAAACTATGGGTATGTCTCCATATAAAATGGTTTATGGAAGAGCATGTCACTTACCTCTCGAACTAGAACATAAGGCATATTGGGCCATTAAAGAGATCAACTATGATCTCAAACTTGCCGGTGAGAAGAGGTTATTTGATATTAGCTCACTCGATGAATGGAGAACCCAAGCCTATGAGAATGCCAAACTGTTTAAAGAAAAAGTTAAAAGATATACAAAAGGGTGAGTTTAATGTAGGTGATTATGTGTTGCTATACAACTCTTGTTTAAGATTTTTTGCAGGAAAACTTCTCTCTAAATGGGAAGGCCCTTACATTATCGAGGAGGTCTATCGTTCCGGTGCCATAAAAATCAACAACTTCGAAGGCACAAATCCGAAGGTGGTGAACGGTCAAAGAATCAAACATTATATCTCAGGTAACCCAATAAATGTTGAAACTAATATTATTGAAACCGTAACCCCGGAGGAATACATAAGGGACACTTTCCAGAACATTTCAGACTCCGAAAAGGAATAGGTATGTGGTACGATAAGTAAACCGACTCCAAAACAATTCTATTAGCATTTTTTCTCCGTTTTGGAATATTTAAGAAAATAGGAAAATAAGAAGTAGTCCGGGAAGGACACGAGGCAGCCACGAGGGTGGAGGGCACGCCCTACCCACTTGGGCATGCCCCCTGCCTCGTGGGCACCTCGTGTGCTCTCCGGACTCCGTTTTCTTGCACAATACTTCTTTCAGTCGGTAAAAATTCATCATATAATCTCCCGAAGGTTTTGACCACGTATCATGCAAAAATCTTCTGTCTTTGTTTCGAGCTGTTTTTTGTCAGATTTGTCAAGGCTAGGCATCATGACATCACCCTCCTCCAACAATGAAGATAAGGATGCTTGGCTATTGAAGATAGAGCTGGAGAGAGAAGAACCTGGGGAGATCACCTTCATCACCATCTCCGAGGAACTAATCACATGGCTACGGGCACTCCCCTTGGCAACTGCCAAGCTTGGGGGAGTTTCCCCGGTATCGTATCACCATCACACTCCTATCTTTACCATTTTACTTAGTTCGATCCTTTTGGTAATATCTTGATCTAGTAGAATAAAGTTTTGGTATGAATTAGTTTTGAGTTTTCCTTTGTGATCCCTTTATGTAATCGAGTCCGTGAGCTATATACAATAAAGATTAGTGTTGAGTCAAGGGCTTTGCTATCTTGCTATGATCTTGTGGAAATAAAATAGTAAAAAGAAATAAATGAGATCATATTGATCTTATGGATAGTAATGACTTCACATATAAAGAGTATGATGATTAAAAGTTGTTGAGAGTTGGCAAACGTAGTTTTGGTCATTGTTGCAATTAATAGGAAGTAATAAAGAAAGAGAGGTTCTCACATATAAATATACTATCTTGGACATGTTTTATGATTGTGAGCACTCATTAAAGTATGACATGCTAAAGAGTTGATGTTGGACAAGGAAGACAACGTAATGGGATATGTTTTCTCACATCTTAGTTAAAGTATATTGTCATGGATCATTCAAACATGTTGATCTTGCCTTTCCCCCTCATGCTAGACAAATTCCTTGCACCAAGTAGAGATACTACTTGTGCTTCCAAATATCCTTAAACCCTGTTTTGCCATTAGAGACCACCATACCTACCTATGGATTGAGTAAGATCCTTCAAGTAAGTTGTCATGTTGCATGCAATAAAAATTGCTCTCTAAATATGTATGACTTATTAGTGTGGAGAAAATAAACTTTATACGATCTTGTGATATGGAAGTAATAAAAGCGACGGACTGCATAATAAAGGTTCATATCACAAGTGGCAATATAAAGTGACGTTCTTTTGCATTAAGATTTCGTGCATCCAACCAAAAAGCTTCCCTCTACGAAGGGCCTATCTTTTACTTTATGTCTTTAAATTTATGCAAGAGTCAAGGTGATCTTCACCTTTCCCTTTTTTCATTTTATCCTTTGGCAAGCACCTTGTGTCGGGAAGATCCTGATATATATATCCAATTGGATGTAAGTTAGCATGAACTATTATTGTTGACATTACCCTTGAGGTAAAAGGTTGGGAGGCAACACTATAAGCCCCTATCTTTCTCTGTGTCTGATTAAGACTCCAGAACCATAATTATTGCGTGAGTGTTAGCAATTATGGAAGACTAAATGATAGTTGAGTATGTGGACTTGCTGAAAAGCTCTATTATTGACTCTTTCTGATGTTATGATAAATTGCAATTGCTTCAATGACTGAGATTATAGTTTGTTAGTTCTTAATGAAGTTTCTAAATCATACTTGACATTGTGAATAGATTGTTACTTGAGCATAAGAAATCATATGACAAAATATATATGTTGCTATTATAAGGATGATCATGATGCCCGCAAGTCTGTATTTTATATTTGTCGACACCTCTATCTCTAAACATGTGGACATATTTTTCGATATCGGCTTCCGCTTGAGGACAAGCGAGGTCTAAGCTTGGGGGAGTTGATACGTCCATTTTGCATCATGCTTTTATATCGATATTTATTGCATTATGGGCTGTTATTACACATTATGTCACAATACTTATGGCTATTCTCTCTTATTTTACAAGGTTTACATGAAGAGGGAGAATGTCGGCAGCTGGGATTCTTGGCTGGAAAAGGAGCAAATATTGAAGACCTATTCTGCACAACTCCAAAAGTCCTGAAACTCCACGAAAATCATTTTGGGAATTAATAAAAAATATCCAGCAGAAGAAATACCTGAGGGGGGCCACCCACCACCCACGAGGGTGGGGGGCATGCCCTACCCCCCTGGGCATGCCCCCTGCCTCGTGGGCCACCTGGCAGCCCTCCGGTGCCCATCTTCTGCTATATGAAGTATTTTACCCTGGAAAAAAATCATAAGCAAGCTTACGGGACGAAACTCCGCCGCCACGAGGCGGAACCAATATAGTGCTCCGGTGGAGCTGTTCTGTTAAGGAAACTTCCCTCCGAGAGGGGGAAATCATCACCATCATCATCACCAATGATCCTCTCATCGAGAGGGGGTCAATCTCCATCAAGATCTTCACCAGCACCATCTCCTCTCAAACCCTAGTTCATCTCTTGTATCCAATCTTTGTACTAAAACTTCAGATTGGTACCTGTGGGTTGCTAGTAGTGTTGATTACTCCTTGTAGTTGATGCTAGTTGGTTTATTTGGTGGAAGATCATATGTTCAGATCGTTAATGCATATTAATACCCCTCTGATTATGAACATGAATATGCTTTGTGAGTAGTTATGTTTGTTCCTGAGTACATGGGAGAAGTCTTGCTATTAGTAGCCATGTGAATTTGGTATTCGTTCGATATTTTGATGAGATGTATGTCGCCTCTCCTCTAGTGGTGTTATGTGAATGTCGACTACATGACACTTCACCATTGTTTGGGCCTAGAGGAAGGCATTGGGAAGTAATAAGTAGATGATGGGTTGCTAGAGTGACATAATCTTAAACCCTAGTTTATGAGTTGCTTCCTAAGGGGTTGATTTGGATCCATATATTTCATGCTATGGTTAGGTCTACCTTAATACTTCTTTTGTAGTTGCGGATGCTTGCAATAGGGATTAATCATAAGTGGGATACTTGTCCAACAAAGGGCAGTACCCAAGCACCGGTCCACCCACATATCAAATTATCAAAGTAACAAACGCGAATCATATGAGCGTGATGAAAATTGGCTTGATGATAATTCCCATGTGTCCTCGGGAGCACTTTTCTCATTATAAGAACTTGTCCAGGCCTGTCCTTTGCTAAACAAAAAGGAATGGGCCATCTTGCTACACCTTATTTACTTTCATTGCTTGTTACCCGTTACAAATTATCTTATCACAAAACTATCTGTTACCTACAATTTCAGTGCTTGCAGAGAATACCTTACTGAAAACTGCTTGTCATTTCCTTGTGCTCCTCGTTGGGTTCGACACTCTTACTTATCAAAAGGACTACGATTGATCCCCTACACTTGTGGGTCATCAGCCACCGCAGCTCGAAGACGGGAGGTGGTGGTCGTGGCTGCCAGCCCACCATCAACCGCCAGGATCATCACCCGCTCCTCCACTGCCGCCCCAAGGAGGGAGGCGGAGGTGGAGGCCCGCAAGTGTGGTAGAAACCTTGCACGCTACATTGAGTTCCTGTGGGAGGAGGAGGAGCGCCTCGTCGAGCATCAAAGAGCCTTACCGCCGCCGTGGCCCTGGCACACGCCGACGCAGAGGCGAGGAATCAGGACATCTACGAGTAGTCCGACCGCTTCGAGAGGGGTCGTCTAGTGCGGCAGAGGGTATCATTTCGTCCCCAAAGGTGGCACATTCCCTACCAAAACCATCAGGCTTGTTGTGAGAAGCTCTGGTTTGTGAGAAGCTTATACCCAAACCTACCCCAAATGGGACAAAAAATTTACCATGGCATGTCGAGTGCCATTCCATGATAGCATGCCAGGTTTCATGAATTTCAGAAGAGTTTTTGATTTACTAGAATTTAAAAACCATATATCTCAATGTTTGCGGCGGAGTGACGATTCCCATTTATTGCATGGGACCTAAGCATGCAACAAAGGACACATATTTGAATTTTCAACCAATTTATATGCATTAGAGCATGCGCATGTAGTTCAAATTTGAATTATGCACATAAATGCATTGAAAACTCAATTAATGCATAAGAATGTCCTAACGAACCACGTAAAATTCCAAAATTTAACACAACACTCCTGTTGTTCTGTGTTGACACTAGAGAAAAATTGAAATCAAGAAAAGGCAATGCCTATCATTTCATCCAGAAAGGTGAAACATTCCCTATCGAAACCATCAGGCTTGTTGTGAGAAGCTCTGGTTTGTGAGAAGCTTATACCCAAACCTTACCCAAATGGGACACAAATTTTACCACTACATGTTGATGCCCCTCCATGATAGCATGCCATGTTACATGAATTTCAGACGATTTTTGGATTTACTAGAACTTAAAAACCAGGTGTCGGTGTCAAAACCGGCGGATCTCGGGTAGGGGGTCCCGAACTGTGCGTCTAGGCGGATGGTAATAGGAGACAAGGGACACGATGTTTTTACCCAGGTTCGGGCCCTCTCGATGGAGGTAAAACCCTACTTCTGCTTGATTGATATTGATGATATGGGTAGTATAAGAGTAGATCTACCACGAGATCTAGGAGGCTAAACCCTAGAAGCTAGCCTATGGTATGATTGTTGTAATGGTTGTTCGTCCTATGGACTAAAACCCTCCGGTTTATATAGACACCGGAGAGGGCTAGGGTTACAAAGAGTCGGTTACAATGGTAGGAGATCTACATATCCGTATCGCCAAGCTTGCCTTCCACGCCAAGGAAAGTCCCATCCGGACACAGGACGAAGTCTTCAATCTTGTATCTTCATAGTCTTGGAGTCCGGCTGACGATGATAGTCCGGCTGTCCGGACACCCCCTAGTCCAGGACTCCCTCAGTAGCCCCCGAACCAGGCTTCAATGACGATAAGTCCAGCACGTATATAGTCTTTGGCGTTGCAAGGCGGGTTCTCCTCCAAATTCCATGTGCTTGCCGAATAGTGTCCGGCTTCCTTATGAATGATGCGCTCCTTGGCTTCCACGCCCAATAATGGCCCTCTTCCATGCGTCGCACAAATGCAAAAAGTCAGGGTATCTTTTATGTTTTACCCCCTAGCTGCACAAATAATCTGCCTATAAGAGAGGCAAGAATCCAGATCCAATCCACACCATCTTCCTGCCGCGAGTACTCATCGGAGCGCCTCTGACCAAAAATCCATTCCATCATGGACCGTTGACGTGCCTCCTCCTCTCGTGCTCCCAGCCCTCTGCCAGGAGATTGGAGGAGATGTTCTGTCTCGCACAACGAGCTGGTGACGCTCCAAGCGGAGGGATATCTTCCTCCGGCCTTTATGGTTCCGGTTCGAGCCGGGATGGCCACCTACAAAGGTGGGAAGCAAGCGGAGGCCACCCCAAGTCCCAACAAAGGGGAGTGGGTATGCTTCGTCCCCTATCTGATAAGGGGGCTTGGATTTCCTGTACATCCGTTCCTCCGCGGGCTTCTGGAATTCTACGGACTCCAGCTCCATCACCTCACGCCCGCCTCTATTTTGCATATTGCGGGTTTCGTAGCTCTTTGCGAGCTATTCCTGGGCATCGAGCCCCATTTTGCACTGTGGAAGAGGTTGTTCTGCCTCGTACCCCGCTCTCATGAGGGGTCCATATATCAAGTGGGCGGCGCCGAAATATGGCGCATCGCCGGGACCGGATATCCATCTGGAACCCCTAAGAAGGCGTCCGAAGACTGGCCTTCAGAATGGTTTTATGTAGAAGACGCTCCGCTGCCGGACCCTGTGCGGATCGGCCTCCCGGAGTTCAGCAATGCTCCTCTGAAGAAACGCCTGAGTTGGCGCCCACGGAGCCCCCAGTTGGAGGAAGACAAGAGCGTTCATTATTTGATGGGCCGGATAAGGTTACTGGCCCATTCCGGACTGACCATTATGCGGGGGGTGCAGCCGCTGCAATACAGGGGCCACCCCATGTGGGATTTCAACGGGGAGAATGATGCCACTCATCATGGCCGCCAAGGGCCAAGATCGGCTGAAGATCTGGTGAAGATTCTATCCGGCCTGTACAAGGGGGAGAAGGAGGACTTCCTCCAGACGAGCCCATTGAATGGGTTCTCCATGAACAACCCTCGGAGCTGGGTAAGCAGACGTTCATTTATCCGACCCACGCTTTCAAAGTTAAGTACCTAACTTTTATGGTTTTCGACGCAGGATCTGCGCCGGACTATGGAGAGCATACATAGCCCGGTCCCACAGCCCGAGGATCCAGAAAGATCCCTTGATCCGTCCTCCGAAGAGGATCCGGACATGAAGGTGGAGCTAATTGACGGGGTGTTTCACCAGCTCAGCATGGATAATGCTCTGGTCGCCATTACGGCTGACTACCCCGGCCTATCTCCGGCTCCCCATGTAATTGTGACCGAAGTCCTGTCACCATTATTTCGTCCCTGCGCATTTCTGACCACCGTTTACAATGGTTTCTCGCAGGAGGTACCTTCAAGGCGGGAAGCCGAACCCGCGGCGGCTGACCCACAGGGGTCAGTCCGGCCCCGCAGGCGGAAGAGGGGTGCGGTGCAAATCGAAACAACACCGCAGCGGTATAGCTCGCGACCATTGCTTAGGACAAAGTTCCAAGGAGGTGTCTGAATGCTCATAACTTTTTGCAGGAGAAAGAGCGCTCGCCGGACTGCGGGTTGTGAGGTTGCCAACCAGGCCTCTGCCAGCCAGGCTACAGCGCCTGGTCAGGAGGGGGGAGGCGAGCGCAAGACGCGAGCCGGATATTCCTCCAACGGAGGACGTCACAGACTGTCCGCCACCAAGTATGAGGTGGAGAGCGCCATGAACCATAGGCGCTGCCGGACAGTGTTTCGTGATACGTGCTTCTCCCCTAAGGCGTTGAATGCCTTTAATGCGGGGGACGTGCACCTCCGTGCTGCTGAAGATGGTTTGGCCAGAGCCGCGGAGTAGTATGTAAAAGACATACGGGTAAGAGATTTTAATGGTTATATATGCCAGTAGCCCCTGAGACTTAAAATAGTTAAAGTAACTAATTTAAGGATCATATAATTTTGCAGGATCTTACAGAGAAGAATGCCCAGTTGTCCCAGGAGTTGCAAGAGTGCAAGGCCCAACTTGAGGCCGCACTTGCTGCCGCAGGAGGAGACACAGAGACCCCTCCTGGTAACACATTATTTCAAAAAGGTAAGCGGTGTACGGCGTGCGTGTAAATCTGACACTGATATTGCAGATGTTGCCGGACTGGATCCGGACAAGCAACACCTACTACACCAGCTGAAGGCCGGCGAGAAGGTGCTGATGAAGGTACAGCAGGAGAGGAATAAATTCCAGGATGCCCACACCCAGCTTGGAGAGGAACTGAAAGGTGTTCGGGTCGAGCTGTCTGGCTCCATGAAGGAGAATCAGCGGCTTCGTCGCGGCATCTATAGTAAGTGCTTGAGCGAACTCCTTCGAAAAGAAGAGTTCGGCGAGGAAGTCAATTGACAAAAATATGTCTGTAGGTGTGCTCACAGGTCGCCCTGCGGAGGAGATGCCCGTATCAACGGGTGATCAACTTCCTGAGCTGGTGCAACTGCTCGAACGAGTTCGGCAGGCGATGAGCGACGTCGTCCAGGCTTTATGGCCGTCCCTCTGCCTACCCGAGGTCCTTGGAGAGCTTGCGGAGAAGCTTCAGGGAGCGTGGCAGCGCTTCCGCTTATGGAAGATATCTGCCTGCCGTCAAGGTGCGAGGGAGGCCTGGGCCATGGTGAAGACGCGGTACAAGAAGGCGGATCCAAACCACATGGCCGAGGTCGGGCCAATGGGGCCTGATGGGAAGGATATCCCTGTGAGCTTAGTGTACGGCCATGTAGAGTTGGCCGCTAAATATTCCCAACGGGACTGTAAATTAGACAGCCTGTTAGACGGGATTGAGGAGGAATACAGCCAGTCGATTTGACAATGTATTGTAAAATGACATGTAAAATGCTGTCTAGCCGGATTGTAGATCGTTTGTCTTTGCCGACCTTTTCGCTTCAACCTTAGGACCCTAGAGTCCGGAGTGTGTCTGAATACCTTCTCGGTTAAGAAACAACCGGGGCATGCATGGAGACCAGGCGTAGGGGTCATTAGTGCTTTATCATACAAGTGCCCAACTAGTTATGTTATATTACATGGTTAGTAAGAAACATCTTCCAGGGAGAATAGGTCCGTTAAGGGTTCCTTTCCCTGGGAGGCATGCCCTAAAGTGCATGTCCGGACTGCGAAAAGAGCAGGAAAACATCTGGGGGCAGATAAATAAATAGGTAAAAAATCATCTTTCAAGTCACCGACCGAATATTCCCTTAAGAACGCTAGCTTTCGGCTTCACCCAGTCTGAGGTACACATCCGGCTGACCCGGCAGTAACAATCACAGAGGTGCTCCCTTTACCTCCTAGCCGAACAATCGGGAACGTAGGGGTAAGCACCGGAGCCAGGCAACCCAGCTTGGCCAAAACTTAAGTCATATCGATGCATATAATGGTGAATAAAAGGTACATGTGGAAGTTTGACACATGTGCTGGGCATGAAGCCCTTATAAGTAAGCTTCTGGTAAAGAAGCCCCCAGGTATAGTGAGTGCGGATAGCACATCAAGTGTGTGCGAACAATGCGCAAGTAGGCCTTCAAGGGCTTTTATGAAAAGGGTGAGAGAAAAGAGAGAACAGAAAGACAGCTGAAATGTAAAATATTTGGACGGGGGAAGGAGACGAACTCTTAGTCCGGCGCTAGGCGTAGAATCGTTGGAGGTGGGCTGCGTCCATGGGTTCGGCTTGAGTCGGTTATCCGATGCATTTCGCAGACGGTACGCTCCGCCGGTCAGGACTTGATCGATAATGAAGGGCCCCTCCCATTTGGGCTTGAGCTTGTCCTTTTTCTTGTCCGGCAGGCGTAGAACTAGTTCGCCAACATTGTAAGTCTTAGCCCGTACTTCTCTGCTTTGGTATCTTCGAGCCTGCTATTGATAGAATGCGGAACGAGCCTTGGCGACGTCGCGTTCTTCCTCCAGTGCGTCCAAGCTGTCCTGCCGATCCAGCTCGGCTTCTCTTTCTTCGTACATGCGCACTCGAGGTGAGTCATGAATGATGTCGCAGGGCAAAACTGCCTCTGCGCCGTATACCATAAAAATGGTGTGAATCCGGTAGTACGGTTGGGCGTTGTCCGCAGCCCCCAGAGTACGGAGTCGAGCTCCTCTACCCAGTGCGTGTCAGATTTCGTAAGGGACCGCACTAGTCTGGGTTTGATGCCGCTCATTATTAGACCATTTGCTCGTTCCACTTGACCGTTGGTTTGAGGATGATAGACTGAAGCATAATCGAGCTTAATGCCCATATTTTGGCACCATAATTTAACCTCGTCGGCCGTGAAGTTCGTGCCGTTATCGGTAATGATGCTATGGGGGACACCATAACGGTGTACTACCCCGGATATAAAGTCTATCACTGGTCCGGACTCTGCCGTTTTAACTGGCTTGGCCTCTATCCATTTGGTGAATTTGTCCACCATGACCAATAGGTACCTTTGCTTGTGGGTTCCCCCTTTAAGGGGTCCAACCATGTCAAGCCCCCAGACCGCGAACGGCCAGGTAATGGATATAGTTTTGAGGGCGGTGGGTGGCATATGGCTCTGATTAGCAAAGAGCTGACAACCAACGCATCTTTGGACTAAGTCCTGAGCATCTGCCCGGGCCGCCGGCCAATAAAATCATGTACGGAAGGCCTTGCCTACAAGGGCCCGAGCTGCGGCGTGGTGTATGCCTAGTCCGCCATGAATTTCAGCCAGAAGGTTTCACCCTTCCTCTTCGGAGATACACCTTTGAAGGACTCCGGTTGTGCTTTTCTTATACAGTTCTCCCTCGTGTACCTTGTAGGCTTTAGATCGCCGAACTATGCAGCGGGCCTCATTTTGGTCCTCGGGAAGTTCCTACCTAATTAAGTAGGCTAGGAATGGCTCTGTCCACAGGGCAATTACTGCCATTATTTCGTGGGCTGAAGGTGTTATTTCGTCGGCTGAGCCGCCGATTATGTCAGATTGTTCTGTGTTGGGTAGGGCGGCTGCTTCCGGGTTGTTATTTCCGGACTCCTCTTCCCATAGTACGGATGGCTTAAAGAGCCGTTCTAGAAAGATGTTTGGAGGTATATCATCGCGTTTTGCACCGATGCGTGCCAATACGTCGGCTGCTTGGTTATTATCCCGGGCTACATGGTGGAATTCAAGTCCTTCGAACCGGGCTGACATTTTTAGGACAATGTTATGATAGGCTGCCATCTTCGGATCCTTGGCGTCAAAGTCTCCATTTACTTGGGATATTGCGAGGTTTGAATCCCCGCGCACCTCTAGGTGTTGAATGCCCATGGAGATTGCCATCCGGAGGCCATGTAGGGGGGCCTCATATTCGGCTGCATTGTTGGAGTCCGTGTACATTATCTGAAGTACGTATTGGACTGTATCCCCGGTTGGGGACGTCAATACGACGCCAGCCCCCAAGCCGACCAACATTTTGGAGCCGTCGAAATGCATAGTCCAATTAGAGTATGCGCCGTACTCTTTAGGGAGTTCGGCTTCAGTCCATTCAGCGACAAAGTCGCCAAGACTTGCGACTTTATGGCTCGCCGAGGTTTGTAAGTTATATCGAATGGTAAGAGCTCAATGGCCCATTTTGCAATCCTGCCCGTTGCATCGCGGTTGTTTATAATGTCATTGAGGGGCACTTCGGAGGCCACTATTATCAAACACTCTTGAAAGTAGTGTCGGAGCTTCCGGGATGCCATGAACACTGCGTACGCTATCTTTTGGTAGTGCGGGTACCGGGACTTGTAGGGAGTTAAGATAGTGGAGACGTAGTACACTGGTTTTTGAAGAGGGAATTTATGCCCTTCTGTTTCTCGTTCGACGACGAGCACCGCGCTTACAACTTGATGTGTTGCCGCGATATATAACAACATTGGTTCGCCCAAGTTAGGCGCAGCCAGGACCGGATTTGTTGCCAATATGGCTTTTATTTCTTCAAGTCCGGCAGTGGCAGCATCCGTCCACTCGAAGTGTTCGGTGCGCCTAAGGAGGCGATAGAGGGAAAATGCCTTCTCCCAAACGCAAGATGAAGCGTCTTAGAGCCGCCACGCATCCAGTCAATTTTTGTATTTGTTTGAGGTCTTTTGGGATGTCGAGCTGTGACAGAGCTTGGATCTTAGCTGGGTTTGCTTCAATTCCTCTACTGGATACGATGAAGCCCAGGAGCTTTCCGGCTGGTACGCCGAAAACGCATTTTTCCGATGTCATATGCTTGGAGGTTGTCGAATGTGAGCCTCGGATCGTCTACTAAGGTTTCGACGTGTTTGGTTTTGATGACTACGTCTTCTACGTATGCCTCTACTGTTTTGCCGATCTGGGTAGCCAGACATGTCTGAATCATGCGCTGATATGTTGCGCCGGCGTTTTTGAGCCCAAAGGGCATTGTGTTGAAGCAGAATGGTCCATATGGAGTAATGAATGCCGTTGCGGCTTGGTCTGCCTCCGCCATCTTAATTTGATGGTAACCGGAGTATGCGTCAAGGAAGCACAATGAATCGTGCCCTGCAGTAGCATCGATTATTTGGTCGATGCGGGAAAGAGGGAAGGGGTCCTTTGCGCAGGCCTTGTTGAGGTCTTTAAAGTCGACACATAGGCGCCAGGATTTATCCTTCTTTGGTACCATTACCAGGTTTGCTAGCCAGTCCGGATGTTTGATGTCTCTGATGAATCCGGCTTCCAGTAGTTTGGCTAGCTCTTCTCCCATTGCCTGTCTTTTGGGTTCGGAAAATCGCCGAAGAGCCTGTTTGACTGGCTTGAATCCTTTTAGGATGTTTAGGCTATGTTCTGCCAATCTGCGTGGGATTCCTGGCATATCTGAAGCGTGCCAGGCAAAGATGTCCCAATTTTCTCGAAGGAATTCTCGCAGTGAGGCATCTACATCAGGGTTCAACTATGCCCCGATGGAGGCCATCTTTGTTGGGTCCGTTGGATGGACCTGGAATTTGACTATTTCATCCGCTGGTTTAAAAGACGTGGACTTGGGTCTCTTATCGAGTATCACATCGTCCCTATTCATCGTAGAGCGCAGCGCAGTAAGTTCCTCCGCCGCTAGGGCTTCGGATAGTGCCTATAGGGCTAATACGATTGTCTTGTTTTCGGCGCGGAGTGCTATGTCCGGATCACTAACGAGAGTGATTATTCCGCCGGGCCCAAGCATCTTAAGCTTCATGTACCTGTAGTGGGGTATTGCTTGGAAAATGGTGAATGCCTCTCGTCCCAATATAGCGTGATATCCGCTGCTGAACGGGGCCACTTGGAATGTTACCTCTTCGGAGCTGTAATTATCCGGCGAGCCAAACACCACATCGAGTGTGATTTTTCCTGTGCAACATGCTTCCCGACTGGGGATTATTCCTCCAAAGGTTGTGCTGCTTCGCTCAATGCAGCTCCAGTCTATTTCCATTTTTTGAAGAGTTTCCTCGTAGATGAGGTTTAGTCCGCTGCCGCCATCCATGAGTACCTTGGTAAGACGAAAGCCATCCACTATTAGACTGAGGACCAATGCGGCTGGTGCTCGGGCTGTTCTGAACTTAGGTTCGTCGCTGGCATTGAAGGTGATGGCCATGTCGCTCCATGGATTTGTTGTTGCTACTTGGTAGACTTCGGCGAGGCTGCGGATTGTTCGTTTCCGCATATTATTCTATGTGAAATTCTCGAAGACTGTTGACACCGTACTGGTATTATTGGGGTGGCTCTCCGGGGCTAGAAGCTCTTCGCCACTTTTGGCCACCTCCCGCTCAGAGGCTATGTGTTGGAGTGGCGCCTTCTGTATTGTGAATTTTACAGGGTCCGTTGAGCCATCCTTCTAGTACGGTTCCGTGCCCTTTATGGGGTTTTGGCTTTTTGGCTTTTGTGCCTGTTGCCTGAGTGTGATGCACCCTTTTATTTCAGACTAGGGTTGTATTCGGGGCCGGATTGTCCCGAAACTTAGTTTCGGTTTTCCGGAAACTCTCCATCGCACAGTACTTTCGTACTATGGACGCCAGATCGGTGAAACGTGTAATTTCGCGATGACTGATGGCGTTCAAAATTCCCTCGTCCGTGCAATTATTGCAAAAAATTGAAATTGCGTTTTCCTCTCGGCAGTCCTTTATCCTATCCATAACCAGGAGGTATCTGGCCCAGTAATGATGTACTGTCTCAGCGGGCTCTTGCCGGATTTGAGATAGATCGCATATGTCTGGGTGGGTGGGTGGGATTGAGTCCGGAACCCTACCCATCTCGAGGCTCAAAAGCCGAGAAGTTTCCGAATTTGGAAGCTTGGATTGTTGGACATTGTCCAACGAGTCCGGTTCGATGCCTGACTTTAGGTTCAGTGCTTGATCGAAGTTCGTCCCTCCACGGGAATCCGGCATGGAGGGTTCGGAAGTTCGTACATGGCTAGTTTTTAATACAGGAGGAGAGTCGCCGCGTTGTTCCTCCACCACCGCAACATGGTGGGTAACCTGGGGAGAGTTAATCTCTCTTAGATCGGTTTTAAGCCCAATCTGATTGTAGTCTATAGCGACTCCCAGGGCGGCGATGTGATCCAAGAGCTCGTTTACAGACGAGAGCTCTATTGGTTCCAACTGCTCGGCGAATTCCGAGTTGACATGAAGATTGCTTTTGATGACCCGAGAGGTCATCGTCGAAGCGGTGGCCGAACAGGCGGTCATGAGAAAACCGCCCAACCAGATTGTTTGGCTGGCGGCCAAGGCTCCTTTGGCGAAGATACCATCTCTGAAGACGGGAAGAGGCATCCTTCCTATCAGTGACGGCACAGAGGAACTCTCAATGAAAGCACCAATGTCGGTGTCAAAACCGGCGGATCTCGGGTAGGGGGTCCCGAACTGTGCGTCTAGGCGGATGGTAACAGGAGACAAGGGACACGATGTTTTTACCCAGGTTCGGGCCCTCTCGATGGAGGTAAAACCCTACTCCTGCTTGATTGATATTGATGATATGGGTAGTAGAAGAGTAGATCTACCACGAGATCAAGGAGGCTAAACCCTAGAAGCTAGCCTATGGTATGATTGTTGTAATGGTTGTTCGTCCTATGGACTAAAACCCTCCTGTTTATATAGACACAGAAGAGGGCTAGGGTTACACAAAGTCGGTTACAATGGTAGGAGATCTACATATCCGTATCGCCAAGCTTGCCCTCCATGCCTAGGAAAGTCCCATCCGGACACAGGACGAAGTCTTCAATCTTGTATCTTCATAGTCTTGGAGTCCGGCTGACGATGATAGTCCGGCAGTCCGGACACCCCCTAGTACAGGAATCCCTCACCAGGTATCTCAATGTTTGTGGCTGAGTGACGGTGGCAGGGTGTTTGATTTCTACTACGGGACCTTCTTCTTGTAGATGTTGTTGGGCCTCCAAGTGCAGAGGTTTGTAGGACAGTAGCAAATTTCCCTCAAGTGGATGACCTAAGGTTTAGCAATCTCTAGGAGGAGTAGGATGAAGATGGTCTCTCTCGAACAACCCTGCAACCAAATAATAAAGAGTCTCTTGTGTCCCCAACACACCCAATACAATTGTAAATTGTATAGGTGCACTAGTTCGGCAAAGAGATGGTGATACAAGTGCAATATTGATGGTAGATATAGGTTTTTGTAATCTGCAAATATAAAAACAGCAAGGTAAGTAATGATAAAAGTGAGCACAAACGGTATTGAAATGCTAGGAAACAAGGCCTAGGGTTCATACTTTCACTAGTGCAAGTTTTCTCAACAATAATAACATAATTGGATCATACAACAACCCCTCAACGTGCAACAAAGAGTCACTCCAAAGTCACTAATAGCAAAGAACAAACGAAGAGATTATTGTAGGGTACGAAACCACCTCAAAGTTATTCTTTTTGATCAATCCATTGGGCTATTCATATAAGTGTCACAAACAGCCCTAGAGTTCATAGTAAAATAACACCTTAAGACACACATCAACCAAAACCCTAATGTCACCTAGATACTCCAATGTCACCTCCAATATCCGTGGGTATGATTATACGATATGCATCACACAATCTCAGATTCATCTATTGAAACCAACACAAAGTACTTCATAGAGTGCCCCAAAGTTTCTACCGGAGAGTCAAGACGAAAACGTGTGCCAACCCCTATGCATAAGTTCACAAGCTCACTGAATCCGCAAGTTGATCACTGTAACATACATCAAGTAGATCACGTGAATATCCCATTGTCGCCACAGATAAGCACATGCAAGACATACATCAAGTGTTCTCAAATCCTTAAACACTCAATCCAATAAGATAACTTCAAAGGGAAAACTCAATCCATTACAAGAGAGTAGATTGGGAGAAACATCATATATATAAGATCCAACTATAATAGCAACGCTCGCGATACATCAAGATCGTGCCATATCAAGAACACAAGAGAGAGAGAGAGAGAGAGAGATCAAACACATAGCTACTGGTACATACCCTCAGCCCCAAGGGTGAACTGCTCCCTCCTAATCATGGAGAGCGTCGGGATGATAAAGATGGACACCGGTGATGGATCCCCCTCCGACAGGGTGTCGGAACAGGGTCCCGATTGGTTTTTGGTGGCTACAGAGGCTTGCGGCGGCGGAACTCCTGATCTAGGTTTATTTTCGGGGGTTTCTGTATTTATAGGAATTTTTGGCGTCAGGGGGGGCTCTGATTCGTCCACAAGATAGGGGGGCGCGCCCAGGGGCTAGGGAGCACCCTCCACCCTCGTGGATGGCTCGGGACTATTCTGGCCAAGCTCTTTCACTTCGGGGGCTTCTTTTGGTCCATAAAAAATCATCAAAAATTGGCACGTCAATTGGACTCCGTTTGGTATTCATTTTCTGTAAAACACAAAAACAAGGAAAAAACATAAACTGGCACTGGGCTCTAGGTTAATAGGTTAGTCCCAAAAATCATATAAAATAGCACATAAAACATCCTAGATGGATAATACAATAGCGTGGAACAATCAAAAATTATAGATACGTCGGAGACGTATCAAGCATCCCCAAGCTTAATTCCTGCTCGTCCTCGAGTAGGTAAATGATAAAAAAAGAATTTTTGATGTGGAATTCTACCTAACATATTTATCAATTTAATCTTCTCTATTGTGGCAAGAATATTCCGATCCATAAGATTCAAAACAAAATTTTAATATTGACATAAAAATAATAATACTTCAAGCATACTAACAAAGCAATTATGTCTTCTCAAAATAACATGGCCAAAGCAAGGTTATCCCTACAAAATCATATAGTCTGGCTATGCTCCATCTTCGTCACACAAAATACTCAAATCATGCACCACCCCAATGACAAGCCAAGCAATTGTTTCATACTTTGATGTTGTCAAACCTTTTCAACTTTCACGCAATACATGAGCATGAGCCATGGACATAGCACTATTGGTGGAATAGAATGGTGGTTGTGGAGAAGACAAAAAGAGGTATATAGTCTCACATCAACTAGGCGTATCAACGGGCTATGGAGATGCCCATCAATAGATATCAATGTGAGTGAGTAGGGATTGCCATGCAACGGATGCACTAGAGCTATAAGTGTATGAAAGCTCAAAAAGAAACTAAGTGGGTGTGCATCCAACTTGCTTGATCATGAACAACTAGGGCATTTGAGGAAGCCCATCATTGGAATATACAAGCCAAGTTCTATAATGAAAAATTCCCACTAGTATATGAAAGTGACAACATAGGAGACTCTCTATCATGTGCTACTTTGAAGCACAAGTGTGGTAAAAGGATAGTAGCATTGCCCCTTCTCTCTTTTGCTCTCTTTTTTGGGGGGGGGGGCTTCTCTTTTTTTTGGCCTTTTTTTATTATTATTATTTTTGTCCGGAGTCTCATCCCGACTTGTGGGGGAATCATAGTTTCCATCATCCTTTCCTCATTGGGACAATGCTCTAATAATGAAGATCATCACACTTTTATTTACTTACAACTCAAGAATTACAACTCGATACTTAGAACAAAATATGACTCTATATGAATGCCTCCGACAGTGAACTTGGATGTGCAATGAATCAAGAGTGACATGTATGAAAGAATTATGAAAGGTGGCTTTGCCACAAATACGATGTCAACTACAAGATCATGCAAAGCAATATGACAATGATGAAGCGTGTCATAATAAACGGAACGGTGGAAAGTTGCATGGCAATATATCTTGGAATGGGTATGGAAATGCCATAATAGGTAGGTATGGTGGCTGTTTTGAGGAAGGTATGAGGTGGGTGTATGGTACCGGCGGAAGTTGCACAGTACAAGAGAGGCTAGCAATGGTGGAAGGGTTAGAGTGCGTATAATCCATGGACTCAATATTAGTCAAAACAACTCACACACTTATTGCAAAAATCTATTGGTCATTGAACAAAGTACTACACGCATGCTCCTAAGGGGATAGATTGGTAGGAAAAGACCATCGCTCGTCCCCGACCGCCACTCATAAGGAAGATAATCAATGAATACCTCATGCTCCAAATTTGTTACACAACGTTACAATACATGCATGCTACGAGACTCACTAACCTCAACACAAGTATTTCTCAAATTCACAATTACTCCACTAGCATGACTCTAATATCACCATCTTCATATCTCAAAACAATCATAAAGAATCAAACTTCTCATAGTATTCAATGCACTTCAAATGAAAGTTTTTATTATATCCCTCTTGGATGCCCATCATATTAGGACTAGTTTTGTAACCCAAGTAAATTACCATGCAGTTCTAAAGGACTCTCAAAATAATATAAGTGAAGCATGAGAGTTCATCTATTTCTTCAAAATAAAACCACCGCCGTTCTCTAAAAAGATATAAGTGAAGCACTAGAGCAAACGACAAACTACTCCGAAAGATATAAGTGAAGCACTAGAGCAAATGACAAACTACTCCGAAAGATATAAGTGAAGATCAATGAGTAGTCGAATAATTATGCAACTATGTGAAGACTCTATAACATTTAAGAATTTCAGATCTTGGGATATTATTCAAACAGCAAGGCAAACAAAATAAAATGACATGACGCTCCAAGCAAAACACATATCATGTGGTGAATAAAAATATAGCTCCAAGTAAGGTTACCGATGAACGAAGATGAAAGAGGGGATGACTTCCGGGGCATCCCCAAGCTTAGGCTCTTGGTTGTCCTTGAATATTACCTTGGGGTGCCTTGGGAATCCCCAAGCTTAGGCTCTTCCCACTCCTTATTCCATAGTCCATCGAATCTTTACCCAAAACTTGAAAACTTCACAACACAAAACTCAACAGAAAACTCGTAAGCTCCGTTAGTATAAGAAAATAAATCACCACTTTTGGTACTGTTGTGAACTCATTCTAAATTCATATTGGTGTAATATCTACTGTATTCCAACTTATCTATGGTTCATACCCTCTGATACGACTCATAGTTTCATCAAAATAAGCAAACAACACAAAGAAAACAGAATCTTTCAAAAACAGAACAGTCTGTAGTAATCTGTAACTCTTGAATACTTCCGTAACTCCAAAAATTCTGAAATAAATTGTTGGACCTGAGGAATTTGTCTATTAATATTCTACAAAAAGAATCAACTTAAAGAAACTCTTCTGTTAAAAATGAAAATTATTCTCGTGAGTGTAAAGTTTTTTTTACAGCAAGATCACATTAACTTCAAGCACTAACCTCCCCAGCAAAGACGCCAGAAAAGATCTTAGTTGACGGGGTGTTAGTGCCGCTTACCTAGCCTCCCCGTCAACGGCGCCAGAAAAGAGCTTGATGTCTACTATGCAACCTTCTTCCTGTAGACTTTGTTGGGCCTCCAAGTGCAGAGGTTTGTAGGACAGTAGCAAATTTCCCTCAAGTGGATGACCTAAGGTTTATCAATCTGTGGGAGGCGTAGGATGAAGATGGTCTCTCTCAAACAACCCTGCAACCATATAACAAAGAGTCTCTTGTGTCCCCAATACAATGGTAAATTGTATAGGTGCACTAGTTCGGCGAAGAGATGGTGATACAAGTGTGATATTGATGGTAGATATAGGTTTTTGTAATCTGAAAATATAAAAACAGCAAGGTAACTAATGATAATAGTGAGCACAAACGGTATTGCAATGCTAGGAAACAAGGCCTAGGGTTCATACTTTCACTAGTGCAAGTTCTGTCAACAACAATAACATAATTGGATCATATAACAATCCCTCAACGTGCAACAAAGAATCACTCCAAAGTCACTAATAGCGGAGAACAAACTAAGAGATTATTGTAGGGTATGAAACCACCTCAAAGTTATTCTTTTTGATCAATCCATTGGGCTATTCCTATAAGTGTCACAAACAGCCCTAGAGTTCGTAGTAAAATAACACCTTAAGACACGCATCAACCAAAACCCTAATGTCACCTAGATACTCCAATGTCACCTCAAGTATTTGTGGGTATGATTATACGATATGCATCACACAATCTCAGATTCATCTATTCAAACCAACACAAAGTACTTCATAGAGTTCCCCAAAGTTTCTACCGGAGAGTCAAGACGAAAACGTGTGCCAACCCCTATGCATAAGTTCACAAGCTCACTGAACCCGCAAGTTCATCACCATAAGGTACATCAAGTAGATCACGTGAATATCGCATTTTCACCACAGATAAGCACATGCAAGACATACATCAAGTGTTCTCAAATCCTTAAAGACTCAATCCGATAAGATAACTTCAAAGGGAAAACTCAATCCATTACAAGAGAGTAGAGGGGGAGAAACATCATAAGATCCAACTATGATAGCAAAGCTCGCGATACATCAAGATCGTGCCATATCAAGAACACGAGAGAGAGAGAGAGAGAGAGAGAGAGAGAGAGAGAGAGAGAGATCAAACACATAGCTACTGGTACATATCCTTACCCCCGAGGGTGAACTACTCCCCCCTTGTCATGGAGAGCGCCGGGATGATGAAGATGGCCACCGATGATGGATCCCCCTCCGGCAGGGTGTTGGAACAGGGTCCCGATTGGTTTTCGTAGCTACAAAGGCTTGTGGCGGCAGAACTCCCGATCTAGGTTTCTTTTCGGGGGCTTCTGTATTTATAGGAATTTTTGGTGTCGGTCTCACGTTAGGGGTGGGGTCTCCGAGTCGTCCACGAGATAGGGGGCGCGCCTAGGTGGTTGGGCACGCCCTCCACCCTCATGGACGGCTCGGGACTCTTCTGGCCCAACTCTTTCACTTCGAGGGCTTCTTTTGGTCCATAAAAATCATCAAAAATTGGCACATCAATTGGACTCCGTTTGGTGTTACTTTCCTATAGAACTCAAAAACAAGGAAAAAACAGAAACTGTCACTAGCTCTAGGTTCATAGGTTAGTCCCAAAAATCATATAAAATAGCATATAAATGCATATAAAACATCCTAGATGGATAATATAATAGCATGGAACAATTAACAAGTATAGATATGTTGGAGACGTATCAGTGTTTGACATTCATTCCCATTTCTTGCATGGGACCTAAGCATGCAACCAAGGAAACATATTTGAATTTTCAACCAATTTATATGCATTAGAGCATGTGCATGTAGTTCAAATTTGAAGTATGCACATAAATGCATTGAAAACTCAATTAATGCATAAAAATGTCTAAACAAACCCTGGAAAATTCCAAAATTTAACACAACACTCACGTTGTTCTATGTTGACACTAGAGAAAAAATTGAAATCAAAAAGAGGCAACGGATATCGTTTTGTCCAGAAAGGTGGAACGTTCCCTGCCGTAACCATGAGGCTTGTTGCTAGAAGCTCTGGTTTGTGAGAAGCTTATACCCCAACCTACCCCTAATGGGACATTATTTTTACCACTGCATGTTGCTCCTGTTCGATGATAGCATGTCAAGTTTCATGAATTTCAGACGAGTTTTTGATTTACTAGAATTTTAAAACCACGTATCTCAATGTTAGCGGCCGAGCGACAGTGGCAAAGGTGTTTGACATTTATTCCCATTTCTTGCATGGGATCTAAGGTTGCAACCAAGGACACACATTTGATTTTTCAACCCGTTTATATGCACTGGAGCATGTGCATGCAGTTCAAATTTGAAGTATGCACATGAATGCATAGAAAACTCAGTTAATGTATAAAAATGTCCATGTGAACCCAAAAAATCCCAAAAAATTGCACAACACTCGTGTTGTTCTTTGTTGACACGAGAAAATTTTTGAAAGTAAGAAGAGGCAACAGATATCGTTTCGTCCCCCAAGGTGGCACGTTCCCTACCGAGACCATCATGCTTGTTGTGAGAGAATCTCTAGTTTGCGAGAAGCTTATACCATAACCTGCCCCAAATGGGACAATATTTTTTTACCCCAGCATCTTGATGCCAATCCATGATAGCAAGACAAGGTTCATGAATTTCAAACGAGTTTTTTATTTACTAGAATTACAAAACCAAGCACCTCAACATTTGCCAGAGAGCCACGGTGTCGTGGTTTTTGAAATTCATCCCATTTCTTGAATGGGACGTAAGCATCAACCCATGGACACATATATCATTTTACAACCCATTTTGGTGCACCAGAGCATGTGCATGTAGTTTAATTTTGAATTGTGCACCTGAAATGCCTAGAAAACCAAGTTACTATATAAAACTGTCCAAACGAACCCTGAATAATTCCAATTTTTTTGACGACACACCGATAGTTGCATGTTCACTATAGACAGAAGTTCTAGCAATTCAGACACCATCCTTTGCAGCTGTGACCCCATTATGTAATTCAAATCAAGACGAAAAATCAAGTAGATCGCACACAGTTTAATATCACCAACCGTGTGAGTTGTTGTACAAAATATCCTGGAGCACCGTCGGTGTATAGTACGCATACGGCTTACATGAGAAGGTGCATCGGCTATAGTGTGGGTGTGTTGTAGTCTCCTTTGTGTACCCAAATTATGCAACGACGTGGATGAGCACTGTAGCCAGGGAAACTGGAACCAAAATTTTTGACGTTCAAACTCATCACACACGAGTTAAACTATCTGATTTTTTTGGTGATGTTCACATATCGTACACAGTTCTGAATAAGGGACAGTGCCTGATGACACTTTGCGCGTCAGTTTTTGTGTTGAACCAATTCAAAAATTTTGGCTTTCGCGGAAATATCTACCTCCCCGCCCATTCCCCTTACCAAAAGCCAAATTTCCCCTGTTTCCACCTTCCTTTCCAAGTTGTAACCTTCACTTCTTGCTTGCAATGCCGCCCCCTCGCTGGTAACCCTCCTTCACACTACACGGCCTCGTCTATCCAGGCAGGTAATCCACACCAGACCCCCATCCTCCTCCTCCTTCCACATCCCACATGCCCCGACCGCCAGCGCGACACCTTCCACCCAAACCACTGATCCCTCCACCAAATAAGTGCCGCCCTAAGCCATGGTGCACGTAGTATAGCCAAGAGCTCAAGAAGCATTTGGCAGTAGAGAAGCAAATCACGGCCGCACGTGTGGATGAGGTCATGATGGCTGCCATTCGTGCCGACCCCCAGATTTTGGAGCAGCACCTCGCTATTGAGGCCACCATCGACACCTTGTGCGCCGACGCTGTGACACGGTTGGTTGATTTAAACGACAGTTCGCGGCGTTTTCTCGAGGCCACCCTCGGTGCCTGCAACAAAGACTATGAGGTGTTTTCTCAACGTGCACATGCTTACCTCAATGGTGTCCGATTAATGGGCCATGGGTAACCTCACCCGAGTCCCTTAGCCTTCCAAAACTTTGGGCCGGCTTCACCCCATGAGACCCCAGAATGAAGCGCCGCCTTCCGGTAGCCGGCTGGCTCAACGGCCGGCTGCCCAAAGATGGCCAAGCACCAGCACACAGCACCAAGACACGCCGGCTCCTAGCAGACGGCCTCCGGAGAGGCCGGCTTCTAGCAGGCGGCCACCGAGCGCCCTCAGAGTCTGTGCCCCTCATCGAGAGGACAAGACTAGGTGAGGCTACAGTGTAGTCCCTCGCCCCCGAATCCCGGACTTGGCATAGCCACAGTGCCCCGTACAAGCGGAGATCTCCACATGGCGCGACACTGTTGCCACTCCCCCCTTGACGTCACTCCAGACAGGCGGAGCCCTATTCCCATGACGGCCTGTCAGTACAGCCTGCAGGCGACGGGCCCTACCAGGCAGTGAGAGCCCGGAAGACGGTGGAGGCCGGACCAGCCGGGCCCGAGGGAGGCCGGCCTCCAGCAGGCGGCCAGTTCCTCCCACGAGGCCCATGCACCATTAACCAGATAAGACGTGGAGTGGCAACAATGATCTCCCACCAGGCGGCGGGACTGTAGCCACGCTCCACTGACCAAGCCTGCATCATTAGCATCACGGCTATAGTGATCAGCCACCAACCAGACCCACCAGCGGCGGGAGCGGCCTGTCGGCTCCGTACCAGACCAGTCGGCGGGGCCCACATGGCGGCGGGCCCCAGCCGCCGGCAGAGAACCTGGCGACTAGAGACACTAACAGCCGGGTCCAACACCCGGCCAGATTACCATTGTACCCCTGGGGGTAGGCCTATATAAACCCCCCAGGGCACCCATGCAAAGGGTTCCCACCCGGTTAGAACTAGCTTCCACAATAGAGGAAAAAGAGAGCTAGCCCTACCTCCTTCTACCTCTAGCATACAGCTCGAGAAGCACCATTGTATTCACTAGTGAATTAGTGATCATGCGGGGACCCCGCAGAGCAGGACTAGGGGTGTTATCTCCTAGGAGAGCCCCGAACCTGGGTAAAGTGCGCCGGCGTTTGTGTCTACGCCTCATCCCACTTCTAGGCACCAGTGATGTTCTACTGCCTCCCACCATGATATGCCATCCTTTGGCATATGTCGCACCCAACCCCCGACATTTGGCGCCCACCATGGGGCGAGGTGCACCATCATCCGGAGACCTACTCTGGACGGGAACCTTGTTCCTTCCTGGCGAGCGCAGCCAGCCTAGCACGCCCGACGGCGTCAGCCTCGGCATGCTGCACGGCGCGGAGATCGCCTGCGCGGCGAGCTTCCTCACCCACCTTGTTGGCGAGATCCGCCTCTCCGACGAGCTTGCCTCCGACGCGGGCACCAACTGCCCCGAGAGCCGCCTCGTCATCCTCCTCGACTAGCTCCATGTCACCAGCGAGCCTGCTGTGGACTTGGAGTCTGTTGGCTCCACCGACCCGATGATCATCGACTCCGACATGGCATCGCTTGACGCGTTCCCCACCAACGTGGTGGTCTACGACGAGCCGCCTCCTCGCGAGCACAGCAGCGGAAGCACCGTCACGGAGGTGCTTGTCATCAACAGTGGTGAGCACTCGGACGGAGGCGTCCGAGACCCACTCGATGCAGCGCTACAAGACTTCTCAGCGCCCATCCTGGAAGATGCAGACACTAAGACGCTAGAAGCACGCCGTGTCCAGCTTGTCAAAAGCACCCACCGACTAGCCAGCACGCAACGCCTCTCGGAAGCCTACCGGCGCGAGATGGACCGAGCCGTTGGTGGCACGCCGGCTCCTGAGGGGCCTAGCCGCATCGGCTCGATCCGGTAGCATGGCGCGACCATCGCTAGCATGTCCGGGATGGATCGTCCCGTCTACGCCACGCCTGCAGAGAACATCCGGGCCGCCCAGGCGGTGACGGATGAGCTGGACAAGTACGAGGGCGACAAGCGTTGCCACATGACGGAGCGAGTCTAGCAGCTCGTTGACACGGCCGCCTAGCAGCACGAAGCCGGCTGCCACGCCGAAGTGCCCGCCCGGCGGAACAACGAACCTCCCCTTCGCCAGGAGCATGGCGCGACATCCCTAACGCCAACTGGTTGCGCCCGGGAAGAAGAGGCAATGAGTCGGCTGCCAGCCGCAGTCGGACTCACCTCTCCATCGAGCGTGACGCAGACGGCTGCCCTCTGGCAATGGAGCGGCAAGGCGACCCACCTCCCCCTCCACCTCGCGGAGAAAGGTATCCCACTCAGCCGCCTATCACGCACCCGACACTCGGCGACCGCCTTGGCTGCCGAGAGGGAGTCGGAGAGAATGACGCCCGCCATCGGATCGACCGCCTCAACTGATCCCTGGTGCTAGAAGAAGAAGACGCGTTGGGTCCGCCTTGTTTCGGCCCATGAATGAGACATGAGCCCTTCCCTAAAGGGTTCACGCTCCCAAGAGATACACCCAAGTACACCAGCTCCGTGAAGCCGGAGGACTGGCTGGTCGACTACTCCATGGCCGGCAGCATAGTGAATGGCAACAAGCGCGTTGCTGTGAAGTACGTCCCACTCATGCTTCAAGGCACAACTCGGACATGGCTTAACAGCCTGAAGCCCTGTAGCATCAACAGCTGGGTTGATTACACTAAAGCTTTCATCCGCAACTTCACCAGCACGTACAAGCGGCCTCCCAAGCTCTCATAACGATCATCTCTACTCCTCCTCTCTCTTGGTGGTGATTCCTCTCTTTTGCTCCTTCTTCTTGGAGAATCTTCTCTTCTTTTGTAGGGTGCCGTACACTCATTTGAGTAGTGTCTGGGTCTCCCACAATTGTAGCAATTGCGCTCTCGACTAGAAGATCTTTTGTCATTGTAAGACCTTGACTTGGAGCTCCTGTCTTTGCTTCTACTCTTGTAGAATTTGTTGAAGTTCTTCACCATTAAGCTCAATTCTTCGTTGAAGGTTTGTTTCTCACTTGATGATGTGGGGGCTTCACTTGAGGCTTTGTAAGCACCACTTGACTTGTTGTGAAGTTCCTCCTTATCCTTGAGTGACATCTCATGAGCAACAATTCTTCCAATGACTTCCGTTGGCTTGAGATCTTTGTAGTTTGGCATCATTTGAGTCAATGTGCATACAGTATCATAATTTCCATCCAATGCTCTTAAGATCTTCTTGATGATGAATTTGTCAGTCATCTCTTCACTCCCTAAGCCAGCAATCTCATTTGTGATAAGAGCAAGCCTAGAGTACATTTCAGCGACTCCTTCACCATCCTTCATGTTGAACTTGTCATGCTGACTTTGGAGCACATCCAAATTGGATTTCTTGACGGACTCGGTACCTTCATGCATATCAATCAAAGTGTCCCAAATTTCCTTTGCATTCTCAAGACGGCTGATTTTGTTGAATTCTTCGGGGCACAATCCGTTGAAGATGATATCACAAGCTTGAGCGTTGTATTGCAACATCTTCAATTCTTCCGCATTAGCTTCACAGTTCGGTTCTCTCCTATCGAAAAATTCATCTTGCAAGCCAATACAAATAATTGCCCAAACGGCGGGGTTATGTCCAAGAATATGCATTTTCATCTTATGCTTCCAACTAGCAAAATTAGTACCATCAAAGTAAGGACATCTACAGTGATAATTTCCCTCGCTAGATGCCATACTCTCCTAGATTGTGAAACCAAGGCTATGACCACCAAAGGCTATGGAGATCAAAGCAAATGGAGACCAAAGCTCTAATACCACTTGTAGGACCTTGAAGTATGTCTAGAGGGGGGGGGGTGATTAGACTACTTGACCAATAAATACTTAATTTTTTCCCAATTTTAGAGTTTGGCAGATTTTAGCTATTTATTAGGACAAGTCAGGCAATCAACACACAATTCAAGCAAGCATGCAAAGAGTATATAGGCAGCGGAAATTAAAGCATGCAACTTGCAAGAAAGTAAAGGGAAGGGTTTGGAGGATTCAAACGCAATTGGAGACACGAATTTTTTTGGCGTGGTTCCGATAGGTAGTGCTATCGTACATCCACGTTGATGGAGACTTCAACCCACCAAGGGTAACGGCTGCGCGAGTCCACGGAGGGCTCCACCCATGAAGGGTCCACGAAGAAGCAACCTTGTCTATCCCACCATGGTCGTCGCCCACGAAGGACTTGCCTCACTAGCGGTAGATCTTCACGAAGTAGGCGATTTCCTTGCCCTTACAAACTCCTTGGTTCAACTCCACAATCTTGTTGGAGGCTCCCAAGTGACACCTAGCCAATCTAGGAGACACCACTCTCCAAGAAGTAACAAATGGTGCGTTGATGATGAACTCCTTGCTCTTGTGCTTCAAATGATAGTCTCCCCAACACTCAACTCTCTCTCATAGGTTTTGGATCTAGTGGAAAGAAGATTTGAGTGGAAAGCAACTTGGGAAGGCTAGAGATCAAGATTCATATGGTAGGAATGGAATATCTTGGTCTCAACACATGAGTAGGTGGTTCTCTCTCAGAAATGGTAAGTTGGAAGTGTAGGTTCGTTCTGATGGCTCTCTCCACGAATGAAGAGGAGGTGGAGGGGTATATATAGCCTCCACACAAAATCTAACCGTTACACACAATTTACTAAACTCGATGGGACCGAATCGTTAAACTCGGTAAGACCGATTTAGTAAACCTAGTGACCGTTAGTGATTTTCGGTGGGACTAACATGCATCTCGGTGAGACCGCTTCGGTTAGGGTTAGGGCATAACGTAATCTCGGTAAGACCGATTACACAAACTCGGTTAGACCGATTTGGTAATAAGCTTTCCAGAGAGTTGGTCAGGTAAACTCGGTGGGACCGATTTGCTGTTTTCGGCGAGACCGAAATGTTACAAAAAGGAAACAGAGAGTTTACATTGCAATCTCGGTGGGACCAATCGCTCACTTCGGTTAGACCGAAACGTTACGAAGGGAAACAGAGAGAGTACAACCCCATCTCGGTGAGACCGATATCCCTATCGGTAAGACCGATTTGCTTAGGGTTTGTGGTAGTGGCAATGACTTTTGGAATCGGTGGCGCCGGGTAGGAAGAATCGGTGTGACCGATTTTGACTTTGGGTTTAGGTCAATTGTGGATGTGCGAAAGTAGTTGAGGGTTTTGCAGCATATCACTAAGCACATGAAGCAAATAGCTCATTAAGCAACACCTCATCCCTCCTTGATAGTATTGGCTTTTCCTACGGACTCAATGTGATCTTGGATCACTAAAGTGTAAAATGAAGAGTCTTGAGCTTCTGAGCTTGAGCCAATCCTTTGTCCTTAGTATTTTGAGGGATCGACTTTCATCATCCATGCCATGCCATTCATTGAGCTTTCCTGAAATAATAGTCTTGGAATAGCATTAGCTCAATGAGCTATATGTTATTATGAATTACCAAAACCACCTGGGAATAGTTGCACTTTCAATCTCCCCCTTTTTGTTAATTGATGACAACATATAGATCAAAGCTTCGACAAATGATAATAAGATTGAATAACATCGTCGCTTTGAGAAGTATGTGATAAGCAAGAGCTCCCCCTAAATTTGTGCATGGGTTAGGATTTGCTTTGGACTGCAAATGCACAATGAATTAGGCTCATGGGTTACTCTTCCATGTCACATACATCTTGGTGGAGCACTCAAAATAATAAACAATGAATACATGCACCCATCACCAAGCATAGTGAATGATCACTTAAGATAGATAGGATAATATCATCAAACATGCATAAGTGTAGATTATGATCAAACACATGATCATCAATGTCTCACAAGCATAGTATCTCAACCAAAAGAAAACAAAGTTCAAAACCACCAAATAAAGAAAGAGAGAACAAAAGCAACACTCTCTCTCTCGAAGCCTATGATCTATACATTTTTCTCCCCCTTTGGCAACAAGTTACCAAAAAGTTCATAGAAAATGCATAGTGCTAGATCGACTCTCAGGCTTGATCTTCTTGTGGAGGTGTCCTGATGACTCCAAGGATGAAGGCTTCAGTTGAAGTAGAGGGTGCTGGAGTGGATGCTGGAGCTGGTTGCACTGGAACTGTTGGGGCAGTAGCTGGTGCTCAAGTTGTTGCTCTAGTGTCTGTCACTGGCACTGCAACTGACCTTTGGGCTCTGGGCACTCTGGCAAACACATTTGTGGTAGTCTTGCCCTGTCTCTCCTGCATATCATCCTGCAGCTGCTCTACAACTGACTGAATCTCAGTTACTTTAACATCAAGGTCATGGAATTTGAGTTCCATGATTCTCTCAAGGCTCTCCTGATTCTGAGTGAGGGTGGCCAGTCCTTTCTCAATCCTCAGTGTAGATGCTATCAAGTAACCAAGCTGCTCCTGTTTGGTTTTCAAGAAATATTCAGATGCCTCCTCTTGAGTTGGCATCTTGGCAACCTTCTCCTTCTTTGCCTTCTCCTTCTTCTCCTAAGCTTGAACTGATTGTGGATCATTTTCATTCATGACAACCTCATTGTCCTCAAAGTCTGGATAAAGTGGAAAATGTTCCTTATCCAACTGATATTTCCCTATGCCCATCTTTGAATTGATCAATTCCTGAATTTGAGGTGCATATCCACAGTTCCTCTTCTGATCTGCTGAAGTCCTCTTGATTGTTTCAACCATTAGGCTCATGACTTTGAACTTCTGTGTCTCATCAAACACATGCAACATGTTGATGGCATGCCCTCTGATCATGTTATTGTCACCAGACTTGGGCAACAGAGTGTGCCTCAGAATCCAATTGATGGTTGGCAACCCTGACAGCAGAAAGTGAACTGATCCAAACTTGTGATTCTCAACTGCCTTGCCTGGAATCTCCTTGTACATGTGAGCCATTGAATTGTGATTCATCTTCTTCTTTGCATAAATGTCCAGGTCATCCTCATTTTCCTTGGGAGCATTTATCAGACTTGCCCATTCTTCAACAGTGGATTGGTTCCTTGTACCTTCAGACACCCAAACAATTCTACCATCTGGGTAAAAGTGTGCTGTGGAGTAGAACTGCATGATAAGTTCATCATTCCAGTTGGTGAACTTCTGTACAACAAAATCAGCAACTCCACAAGCAACAAAGCTTTCTTGCACTCTAGGATAGTGCTGCTCATTGTCCTTGATGTAGGTCCAGTCGACCCACCTCATGTCACAAACTATGGGCTTCTTGTCCAACAGAATTGTTTCATAAAAGTCCTGTTGTTCCTTTGTATGGAACCTATATTCAACAACAGTTCTTCTTCTTGAAGCATATGGATCTTCCATCCTCCACAGTGTCAGCCCTGAATCCTTCCTGATTCTCATGTCCTCAGCCACAGGATGGGCATCATTGTGGTCTGGTATCTTGGGCTTGAGCTTTCTTAGGACTTGGCCTTCTTCATCTTCATCTTCAGCAACATTGGGCACTGGGGCCTTGTTCTTCTCAGCAGCTGGAATACTCCTAGTATTCCTCTTTGGAACTTGCTTGGCCTTGGAGGCACCTTTGGGTGCTTCCTTGGGCTTAGATGTTACAGCCCCTGATCTGATTGCATCACCCATAAGCTTGGGTGCCTTAGGTGCTGGTGCAGCATCCTCTTCCTCTTCTTCAGAATCTCTTCTCACAGAAGGCTTTCCAAGAACCTTGGCAGTTGTGGTTCTTGCTCTCTTCTTTTTCTTGTCCTGATCACCATCATCCTCTGATTCAATTGTGAACTTCATAGTTTCACCAGTGGGGACTTTCTGAGGTTTGGAAGAAGTGACTTTCTTCTCAGGTGCTTCTTTGGGTTGAGCCTGAGCTGGCACATGAGTGGACTTTCTAGATTTAGGCATAGGTGTCCTCTTGGCAGGAAATTTCTTCTTCAGACCTGGCTTAGTGCTATGTGCAGAGCCATATTCTTTCTCGAGCACTACTTTCTTGGAAGTAGCCTCATCTTCCTTAGCTTTGTAATCTTCATCCTCTGAATTTGAAGTTCTTTTCCTCCTTTGCCTAGTAGCAGCCTTAGGCAAATTGCTAGGAGTACTTCTGCTCCCTTCATCTATAGTTGAGGGACTAGTGCCCTCACTCAAGTCCATCTGCTCTACTGACCTGTTCTAGCTCTCACTCTGGTCTGACATACTGCAAAAGCTGACTGACGACCCTGTGAAGAGTTATAGATGAGATAGAATAGATGAGCATCACAAAATGCAGAAATTTTTGCAAAAGAATGATTCAAAAGTTCAGTTTTAGTTTTCCACAGAAAGCATTTTGGATGAACCGATTTTCAAACTCGGTGATACCGAAGCAGTTTTGGAACCTAAACTGATGATCTCGGTTGGACCGAGTCACAGCTCGGTGGCACCGAGACTGCTAGGGTTTCACAAAATCCTCAAATCGGTCGCACCGATTAGTAATTCTCGGTCAGACCGAGAGTCACTAGTGCAATGGCATAAGCCAAATCGGTGTGACCGAGTTTTTCAACTCGGTGGGTCCGAGATGGTTTCGGCGGAAACCTAACCCTAAAAATTTGAATCTCATCTAATCTACAGACTACTTTGGCTGGATAGAAGTGTTTCAATAATGGCAAGATTCAATAGAAATACAATGTGCTAGGAATCAGACGTGGATAGCACAAAGATCAAGTCCATACCCTAACTTGGCGGTGGACTTTCTACGGCGGCAACGGCGGGGATGAAATCCGTTGAAGGCGGCGGAGACCAGCGACAGGAGGCTGCTGGCGACGAGGAGATGATCCGGAGACCTCCGATGGCAGAGCGAGCTATTGCGCGGGCGAAGGGTTTCGGAGAAATTTCCAAAATTTTGCCCGTGGCTATATATAGCCCGTCCCTGTCGGTGTGACCGAGTGGAACAACTCGGTGGCACTGAGATGCATAACTGTGTATAGTTACAGCAAATCGGTGAGATCGAAAAGTTCAAATCGGTTGCACTGAGATTGAAAACTCAGATCAACTTAATGATCTCGGTAGGACCGAAATGGAGGAATCGGTCTGACCGAGAGTCACAAAGAGGTTTTGGAAGTTTAAGTCTATGAAAAATCGGGGACTCCGAGTGCTCCTCACACAGAGTGGTTCGAATCTGACTTGATCAAATTTTGTGATGTAGCATGAACAGAGTTTGAGACGAGAAAAGCATAGATAGCTAAAGAAGGTGTCACGCCCAAGATGCAACCCTATCCTAAAGGAACTCGAAGGTCCCACCAAGGATAGAAGCATATCTTGAAGACGCTTTTGCAAGGTGGATATCATTACATCAACATTACATAATAGTGGGGATACATCCAATACATACAATGCCACATGAATACAACAATACAACATACAAGAACAAAATCCGACTACGGATGAATCATAGACAGAAACTCAAACAATATCCACCCTGCTAGCCCAGGCTGCCGACCTGGACCCTATCCCCTGATCGAAGAAGCAGAAGAACTCTAAAACAAGCAACATCGCTCTCGCGTCATGATCATCGCATAACCTGTACCTGCAACTATTGTTGTAGTAATCTGTGAGCCACGAGGACTCAGCAATCCCATTACCATGGGTATCAAGACTAGCAAAGCTTAATGGGAAAGGAAGGGGTAAAGTGGTGAGGTTGCAGCAGCGGCTAAGCAAATATGGTGGCTAGCATACGCAAATGGGAGCGAGAAGAGAGCAAAAGGAACGGTCGTCAACTAGTAATGATCAAGAAGTGATCCTGAACTCCTACTTACGTCAAACATAACCCAAAGACCATTTTCACTTCCCGGACTCCGTCGAGAAGAGACCATCATGGCTATACACGCGGTTGATGCATTTTAATTCGGATCTGGTGTCAAGTTATCTACAACCGGATATTAACAAATTCCCATCTGCCACATAACCGCGGGCACGGCTCTCGAAAGTTTATACCCTACAGGGGTGTCCCAACTTAGCCCATGATAAGCTCTCGCGATCAACGAAGGACATTCCTTCTCCCAGGAAGACCCGATCAGTCTCAAAATCCCGGTTTACAAGACATTTCGACAATGGTAAAACAAGACCAGCAAGACCGGATGAGCAGTACGTACAACTAGAACCAGCCCTCAAGTTTCCCCGAGGTGGCGCTGCAAGTGGCTCTAGTTTGGACAAACACTTAGACAAGCATTGGCCCGGGGGGCTGAATAAAGATGACCCTCGAGAGAGCGAGTCCCAAGGGAAAAGTAGGTGGTGGTGAAGCAAATGGTAAAACCAAGGTTGGGCCTTGCTGGAGAAGTTTTATTCGAAGCGAACTGTCAAGGGGGTCCCATAAATCACCCGACCGCGTAAGGAACTCAAAATCCGGGAACATAACACCGGTATGACGGAAACTAGGGTGGCAAGAGTGGAACAAAACACCAGGCATAAGGCCGAGCCTTCCACCCTTTACCAAGTATATAGATGCATTAATAATATAAGAGATATTGTGATATCCCAACATAACCCTGTCCATCATGGAGCAATCTTCAACTTCACCTGCAACTAACAACTTTACCAGAGATATTGAGGGGCTGAGCAAAGCGGTAACATAGCCAAACAACGGTTTGCTAGGAAGGGTGTCAAAGGTTAGAGGTTCATGGCAATTTGGGAGGCTTGAAGAGCAAATGATAGGTAACGCAGCATAGCGATAGAACGAAGCAACTAGCATAGCAATGATAGTAGTGAGATCCAGGGTAGCAGTCATCTTGCCTGAAATCCCGCTAGGAAGAAGAACGAGTCCATGAAGAAGATGAACGGGAGTAGTCGGACAAATCCTCACAATCGCAACATTATCGGAACTAAGAAGCAACACCGTAAAAAAACAAACAAAATGGTAAACACACAAGCATAAACATGGCATGATGCACAAACAAGTATTATGCATGTCCGGTTTAATGAGGCATGGCATGGCAAAGTGCAACAAACAATACTACAAGTTAAGTGGAGCTTAATATACAACGAGTTGCATATTGACGAAACACCACATCCGAGTTATTTAGTTCGCTCTCGTTTAGGTACACAACAATGTTAAATGTTGTTAAACATGGCAAGGGGTGTAACAAAAGTAAATTAACTATTTAGGCAAGTTTAAATGAGGCCGGAACAACAAACAACATTTCCGGAAAATCCTCATATGCAATTTATGAATTAGCTACTGTTCTACCCTAAACCACATTTTATAGTTGTTAAATAGGAAAATAAAGTGAACCATGTTAAACTAGGCATTTTTCCAGCCCATTTACATATAAAGTTTATTTAAAATGGAGCTACGGTTATTTAGTTATGAAATAAATCATTTTAACATGTCATTTATGCAAATTAATGCAAACAACAATTTTAAATATTTTAACATGGATGAAAGTTGGATATTGTGAAACTAGATAAAATTCTAAGCATTTTACATGTTTAAATCATTTTAATCCGATGGACGGTTAATTAATTATTGATGCATGAACATTAAGGGGTTTTCTGAAAAACTGGCAATCTCTGGTAATTAGGAAATTCGCTGGACAGGAAAAAAACAACATTGGGACGAATCTGGCAGGGCCAATAGTGCACAGGGGGCGGGGTCTGCTCACCAGGCCTCATGGGCCGGCTCGGTGAGGAGGAGGCCAGGCAGGGGGCGATGCTGGGTCTTGGCACTGATCAGGCCCAAACGGGCGACGAAGCTGGGCCAGGGGCGCCGGCGTTCTAGACGAGCAGGGACGCGGTCAACAAAGCTAGGCGCGCCTCGTTCGTTTTCGAAGCAGAGGAACCACGCGGCGCGGCGAGGATGGGCTCAACGGCGCGGCAGGAGCTGCAGGGAAGGCCGGCGAGGTGGAGATGGGGCGGATCCGGCTGGCCGGCGCCGGATCCGGGCAACGACGGTGCGGACGGAGCTTAGGGGCGGCCATGGCGTTTTCCTGCAGAGACATAGGAGAGAGAGAGGGAGCATGCTGTGATAGAGAGGCAAGGGAGGAAGTAGAGAGAGAGCAGAGCGGCGGGGAAGGCGGCTGGAGTCGGGGCCATGGTCACGGAAGCCTCCGGCGAGCTCCTCTCGCGCTCGAGGATGGAGGCTGCTGCCTCGGTCCGATCCAGATCGAGCGGGCAGGCTGGATCCGTGCAGGGGGCCGAGGAAGGAGATGGTCGAGGCGCTCGAGGCAGAGGCGAGGAAGATGGTTGAGGCTGAGCGCGTAGGAGGGGTGGATCTCAGGCACGGGGACGAGGTTCCTTGTCGCCGACGCTGGAGTCGAGGGGCTGGAGGAGCTGGCAGGCCGCGGCTGTGGTGATTGGCTCGCTGGGGAAAACGAGAGGAGGCTGGAGGAATTTTGGATCGGGAGGGGATGGATCCCAAGGAAGAGGATCGGTGGTGGCTGGTTGGCTCGGCGCTGAAACCAAGGGAGAGAGTGGCGGCGGCTAGGAGGAATGAGGAGGATGGGACAAGCTGCCTAATTTCTAGGGTTGGATCCCGTGTATATATAGCAGGTGGATATGGCTAGGGACTATCTCATCCCTATGATCGTAATCGGATGGTTGCGAATAAAATAGTTAGGGAGCCCAATTAACAAAATAGAGATGTTTTATAGATGATAGGGGATGATCCGGATCCATCGGTAATGACAGACCGGTTCGGGTACGGGTAAGTTTCGGACACGCACACGAGGGGTCTAAGAGAGGTCAACGAGGACAAGGGCCTCACAAAATGACAACGGAGGCAAAGAGAGAAAGGGCAACTGCAACCGGCTACGACTTTTATGGAAACATGCAAATGCAAAACGCATGATGCTATGAGATGAGATGCATGACATGAACAAAATGCAAAACAAAAGACAAAAAAACCAACCACGAAGGAAATAACATATCGCATCTCCAGAAAAGGAAAGAGTTGGAGTTACGAATATGGGAAGTTGCATCCGGGGTGTTACAACACTCCGCCACTACGAGAGGATCTCGTCCCGAGATCTAGAATGGCACCGGAGAGAAACGGAAGAGGAAGAGAAGAGGTAAAACTAAGTTGCTTCTTTGACGAACGAGTGAAACCACGAACCATGAGAGGTTGAGCAATTTAAAAGAAAGAGTACAACAGAGATGAACGAGATTGCAAACAATCCATTAGAAAAGAGGAACAAGGAACATTACGAGAACTTGAAGGTTGAAAGACATGGAAATAAGAGCTTCACGAACAAAAGAATATGACCACCTCGGTATAATGAGATAGCCAAGGAACAAGAATGACAGAATTTGGACAGCACTCCGGTAGAAAAGAGAAGAAAATTTGATGAGATGAAAAGATATTGAAGAGATGATACAACACTCCGGTTAAATGGATAAGCAAGAAAAGAACACGATCCTCAAAAAAAACAAGGTGATGGGTGAAGACCACAACATCACAATGCCTCTGTAACGAAAGAATAGAAGTTAGATCGTTGGGATAAAGGGACGGAGAAGAAAATGACAACTGTTGCCACAAGTGAACTTGGAAAGCATCCTTGCAAAGAAGAATCGAACGGAGTTGTTGGAAAATCAACAACGAGAAGCACAAGCTTGCTGTGGGCTTATGGAAAACATCTCGAGACTATGAGGTGACAACCGACCACTAATGGAAACCATTGATTAGATTGAGAGCACCTAAGAGATGAAAAACTTCTTCACCGAGATGAGAAGGAGAAAATTGGATCATTTATAAGCACCATAAATAGCTACATTCCTTAGGGAAGGCTGTAGGTGAGATATAACCCAATATAACTCCAACAAAAGATTGATGGATTTAAACTACCTCATTCTTGACAACATATGAATCATGAAACATGAAGGAAATTGTCAAGAGTGACATAACACCACCTCAAAAGATAAGGTAGAAAGAATTGCACTTTGGAATGCAAGATGAAGAATACTTGAGCTCCTCAAAACAAAACATGTGTTGAGCACCATGTTTATTTTAGAGTATAGCTTGGCGGGTCATAACTTCAAGAGAAAACTTGAAGAACAAATCGAGAATGAAAGGAATCCTTGACGAACCACCATGTAGAGCCTCCATGAAGAACTCCGGTAATAAAAGGATGATAAAAAGAAAGAGAACTTGAAAACACAAGGTGAAGCCTTGCGATGATTTAGAAGGAGCTTCGCGACGAGATAATTGAGAGAGCTTGGAACTCCGAAAAGAAAAGATGAAAACAATTGGAACTAGAATTTATTCATTAAGAACAAACTTCGAAGAAAAGGAAGGGATTACTCGCTTGGATGAAATAAGAATCAGATTTATTGTATGCTTACCCTTCATCAAATTACATTGATGACAAGCAATGGATTTTTCATACTACTTATTCTTCTTGAAAAAGGATTGAGAAATGACATATCGCAAACTTGAGAAGGTCTTCATGAACCACCGGTAGGATTGGAAAGAACTAATGAATTAATATGATAATCAAAGAAAAAGAATCTTAAAGAACCACCGTAAGAAATCGAAAGAGAATGAATCACCGGGGAGAATTAGAAGAACCAATATGGTAGAGGGGATTTAGATGCAAAAGAACAAAGAGATCATGGGCTGCTAAAGAACACTTGAGTGAAGCACCAGAAGAATATTGAGACGAACGAAGGGGCACGAATATGGAATAATTGGAGAACGAATTTGAAAAACTTAGAATGGAGTGATATTCCAAAAAGATGGCCTTCGGATGATCGAGAGAGAAAGCAACTCCTGAATGCTTCGGATGGATGAAAAGAATTTGCATGACCTAAAACAATTTGATCAGATAACGTCGAGCTAGCACCGTGAATCTCCGAGAGAACAGACAAGATTTAGAGGAAAAACTCTTCTTCGGTCTTCAAATGATGACGAGAAACACCACCAAAATTATTGAGATACTCCGGGAGAACGAAAAAGCGAAGAGGTTGAGGCAATAATGAAAATGATTTGAAATTGATCTTGGAGAAGGCAAGTGACTGATGGGATCCATTCTTACATCACACTTGAAAAGAATTGAGAATAACTCCGGGGAAATTAGAAGAGTCAGGTAAGATCCTGGTAAAAGACCTGTGGGTTAGGGCCCACTAAAAAGAAAAACACCGTTGGAAAGGATTGTTGAAGAGAGAGAAGATGCACCGGAACGATTGAAAGATTTGAATGAGGTGACAACCTCGAAATAATTGAAACACAAACGAATCTTCTGAGATGTCTTCCGAACTCCGGAATGATTGAATGGCGAGAGGCAAACGAGCAAGGATAACACTTTAACCAAGGAAAAGAATATAATCACTACCAAAAAAACTAGAATTGAATCCACCGGAAAAGAAAAAAAACTAGAATTGATACCAATTTGTCATGACCAAGATGCGACCCTATCCTAAAGGAACTCGAAGGTCCCACCAAGGATAGAAGCGCATCTTGAAGACGCTTTTGCAAGGTGGATATCATTACATCAACATTACATAATAGTGGGGATACATCCAATACATACACTGCCACATGAATACAACAATACAACATACTAGAACAACATCTGACTACGGATGAATCATAAACAGAAACTCAAACAATATCTACCCTGCTAGCCCAGGCTGCCGACCTGGAACCTATCTCCTGATCGAAGAAGCAGAAGAAGAACTCCAAAACAAGCAACATCGCTCTCGCATCATGATCATCGCATAACCTGTACCTGCAACTGTTGTTGTAGTGATCTGTGAGCCACGAGGACTTGGCAATCCCATTACCATGGGTATCAAGACTAGCAAAGCTTAATGGGAAAGGAAGGGGTAAAGTGGTGAGGTTGCAGCAGCGGCTAAGCAAATATGGTGGCTAGCATACCCAAATGAGAGCGAGAAGAGAGCAAAAGGAACGGTCGTCAACTAGTAATGATCAAGAAGTGATCCTGAACTGCTACTTACGTCAAACATAACCCAAAGACCGTGTTCACTTCCCGGACTCCACCGAGAAAAGACCATCACGGCTACACACGCGGTTGATGCGTTTTAATTCGGATCTGGTGTCAAGTTATCTACAACCGGACATTAACAAATTCCCATCTGCCACATAACCGCGGGCACGGCTCTCGAAAGTTTATACCCTACAGGGGTGTCCCAACTTAGCCCATGATAAGCTCTCGCCATCAACGAAGGATATTCCTTCTCCCAGGAAGACCCGATCAGTCTCGGAATCCCGGTTTACAAGACATTTCGACAATGGTAAAACAAGACCAGCAAGACCTCCCGGCGTGCCGACATCCTAATAGTAGCCGCGTGTATCTCTTCTCAGGCCAGGACCGGATGAGCAGTACGTACAGCTAGAACCAGCCCTCAAGTTTCCCCGAGGTGGCGCTGCAAGTGGCTCTAGTTTGGACCAACACTTAGACAAACATTGGCCCGGGGGGCTGAATAAAGATGACCCTCGAGAGAGCGACTCCCAAGGGAAAAGTAGGTGGTGGTGAAGCAAATGGTAAAACCAAGGTTGGGCCTTGCTGGAGGAGTTTTATTCAAAGCGAACTATCAAGGGGGTCCCATAAATCACCCAACCGCGTAAGGAACGCAAAATCCGGGAACATAACACCGGTATGACGGAAACTAGGGCGGCAAGAGTGGAACAAAACACCAGGCATAAGGCCGAGCCTTCCACCCTTTACCAAGTATATAGATGCATTAATAATATAAGAGATATTGTGATATACCAACATAACCCTGTCCACCATGGAGCAATCTTCAACTTCACCTGCAACTAACAATGCTATAAGAGGGGCTGAGCAAAGCGGTAACATAGCCAAACAACGGTTTGCTAGGAAGGGTGTCAAAGCTTAGAGGTTCATGGCAATTTGGGAGGCTTGAAGAGCAAATGATAGGTAACGCAGCATAGCGATAGAACGAAGCAACTAGCATAGCAATGATAGTAGTGAGATCCAGGGTAGCGGTCATCTTGCCTGAAATCCCGCTAGGAAGAAGAACGAGTCCATGAAGAAGACGAACGGGAGTAGTCGGACGAATCCTCACAATCGCAACATTATCGGAACTAAGAAGCAACACCGGAAAGAAACAAACAAAATGGTAAACACACAAGCATAAACATAGCATGATGCACAATCAAGTATGATGCATGTCCGGTTTAATGAGGCATGGCATGGCAAAGTGCAACAAACAATACTACAAGTTAAGTGGAGCTCAATATGCAACGAGTTGCATATTGACGAAACACCACATCCGAGTTATTTAGTTCGCTCTCGTTTAGGTACACAACAATGTTAAATGTTGTTAAACATGGCAAGGGGTGTAACAAAAGTAAAAAAACTATTTAGGCAAGTATAATGAGGCCGGATCAACAAACAACATTTCCGGAAAATCCTCATATGCAATTTATGAATTAGCTACTGTTCTGCCCTAAACCATATTTTATAGTTGTTAAATAGGAAAATAAAGTGAACTATGTTAAACTAGGCATTTTTTCACCCCATTTACATATAAAGTTTATTTAAAATGGAGCTACGGTTATTTAGTTATGAAATAAATCATTTTAACATGTCATTTATGCAAATTAATGCAAACAACAATTTTAAATATTTTAACATGGATGAAAGTTGGATATTGTGAAACTAGATAAAATTCTAAGCATTTACATGTTTAAATCATTTTAATCCGATGCACGGTTAATTAATTATTGATGCATGAACATTAAGGGGTTTTTTGAAAAATTGGCAATCTCTGGATAATTAGAAATTCGCTGGACAAGAAAAAAAACAACATTGGGCCGAATCTGGCAGGGCCAATAGTGCACAGGGGGCGGGGTCTGCTCACCAGGCCTCATGGGCCGGCTCGGTGAGGAGGAGGCCAGGCAGGGGGCGATGCTGGGTCTTGGCACTAATCAGGCCCAAACGGGCGACGAAGCTGGGCCAGGGGCGCCGGCGTTCCAGACGAGCAGGGATGTGGTCAACGAAGCTAGGTGCCTCATTCATTTTCGAAGCGGAGGAACCAGGCGGCGCAGCAAGGACGGGGTCAACAGCGCGGCAGCAGCTGCAGGGAAGGCCGGCGAGGTGGAGATGGGGTGGATCCGGCTGGCCGGCGCCGGATCCGGGCAACGACGGCGCGGACGGAGCTCAGGGGCGGCCATGGCGTTTTCCTGCAGAGACACGAGAGAGAGAGAGAGGGAGCATGCTGTGAGAGAGAGGCAAGGGAGGAAGTAGAGAGAGAGCAGAGCAGCGGGGAAGGCGGCTGGAGTCGGGGCCATGGTCACGGAAGCCTCGGGCGAGCTCCTCTCGCGCTCGAGGATGGAGGCTGCTGCCTCGATCCGATCCGGATCGAGCGGGCAGGCTGGATCCGTGCAGGGTGCCGAGGAAGGAGATGGTTGAGGCGCTCGGGGCAGAGGCGAGAAGATGGTTGAGGCTGAGCGCGTTGGAGGGGTGGATCTTGGGCACGGGGATGAGGTTCCTGGTCGCCAGCAGGGACGGCTGCAGCCGGGCGTTGGAGTCGAGGGGCTGGAGGAGCTGGCAGGTCGCGGCTGTGGTGATTGGCTCGCTGGGGAAAACGAGAGGAGGCTGGAGGAATTTTGGATCGGGAGGGGATGGATCCCAAGGAAGAGGATCGGTGGTGGCTGGTTGGCTCGGCGCTGAAACCAAGGGAGAGAGTGGCGGCGGCTAGGAGGAATAAGGAGGATGGGACAAGCTGCCTAATTTCTAGGGTTGGATCCCGTGTCACTAGTAGAAAACAGGGCTTTCGTCCAGGCCAGTTTAGCCCATTAGGCCCGGTTCAATCCAGAACCGGGACCAATGGAGCTATTTGCCCCGGTTCGTGAGCCCAGGGGGCCGGCTGGGCCACGTGGGCCATTGGTCCCGGTTCGTCCGGACCTTTTGGTCCTGGTTGGTGGGACGAACCGGGACCAATGGTCCTGGCTCCTGGCCCACCACTATTGGTCCCGGTTGGTGGCATGAACCGGGACCAAAAGGGTTACCTTCAGTCCCGGTTCATGCCACCAACCGGGACCAATAGTGGTGCCTATATATAGCCCCTCGCGCAAGAGCAGAGCACACTGCTCTGTTTTTTCTGGCCGAGGGGGAGAGGGCTTGGTGGTGCTCTAGCTCACCTCCTATGCACACAAGGTGTTCGATGGAATGCCCGAGCCACACTACTTAAGGTTTCTCCTCTCCAAGCTCGACCGCCAAGCTCCATTTTCCTCAATATTTATCTAGGTTTAGCGGTCCGTCACGCCCCGTCCCCGTCTTCACCGCCGTCGATCACCCGGCGCCGATCTCATCGCCGGCACCACCGTGGTGAGCCTCTTGTTCTTATCTTCTTTCTGAAAGGAAAAATATTATTACTTGTTTGTTTAGATAGATACTTGTATTATTTTCTTACTTTTATTATTGCATCTTATATAGTGCGCCGATGGTTTTGGTATCCGCCCCCGTCGGCCCTCGTCCTGTCTATGATTCGGATGTGGTATATATTATCTTTTCATAACTATTGGTTCATTTATTGTTTATGAAAATTATGCCGACCAACGTGACATAGATTTTATTTATCTAGGAGGTTGTTGAACCGGAAATACCAACCGACCCTATTGTCGAGAGGTTAAATTTAGTTGAAGAAGAAAACAATTTCTTGAAGGAAAAAATAAAAAAACTTAAGGAGGAGAAGATGATATTGGAGTTGCATGTTGCGGATGTCGTCGATGATCACAAGATCAAGATGGATGCAATGCGCTTGAAGATGAGAAAGATTAGAAAATATGCCATTCATACCGAGGCTTGGTATCATTATGCCGTTGGATCAGTTGTTACCTTGGTTGCGATTATGATCGCATTTGTTTTCGCATTGAAATGTTTTACATAGTTTCAATGTATGGTTTAATTAATTTAGATGCTCTGCAGAGCTTTATGTTGTTAGATGAGAACTATGTATCTACTTTGGTTTTTATGTGATGATGAACTTCTATTAATTTGGTCACTTAATTATCTATTCATGATGTTCTGTAATGATTTTTGACACACTTAATTATATATAATGCACGCAGATGAACCGGCAATGGATGTACGGTGACAGACACACCTCCGAGTACATTAAGGACATGCATGATTTTCTCGAAGTGGCTGAGGCAAACAAGCAGAATGGTTTTATGTGTTGTCCATGCCATATATGTGGGAATACGAAGTCTTACACTGACCGGAAAATCCTTCACACCCACCTGCTTTACAAGGGTTTCATGCCACACTATAATGTTTGGATGAGGCACGGAGAAATAGGGGTTATGATGGAAGACGGTGAGGAAGAAGAGTACGATGACAACTATGTGCCCCCTGAATACAGTGATGCTACTGAACATCAAGATGCACCAGACGATGTGCGCGATGGTGCTGCAATGGGCGAAGCTGCTGAAGATCAAGAGGAACCAGACGATGTGCCCGATGATGATGATCTCCGCCGGGTCATTATCGATGCAAGGACACAATGCGAAAGTCAAAAGGAGAAGCTGAAGTTCGATCGCATGTTAGAGGATCACAAAAAGGGGTTGTACCCCAATTGCGAAGATGGCAACACAAAGCTCGGTACCGTACTCGAATTGCTGCAGTGGAAGGCAGAGAATGCTGTGCCTAATAAAGGATTTGAGAAGCTACTAAAAATAATGAAGAAGAAGCTTCCAAAGGATAACGAATTGCCCGACAATACATACGCAGCAAAGAAGGTCGTATGCCCTCTAGGATTGGAGGTTGAGAAGATACATGCATGCCCTAATGACTGCATCCTCTACCGCGGTGCCTACAAGGATCTGAACGCATGCCCGGTATGTGGTGCATTGTGGTATAAGATCAGACGAGATGACCCTGGTGATGTTGACGGCGAGCCTCCCAGGAAGAGGGTTCCTGCGAAGGTGATGTGGTATGCTCCTATAATACCACGGTTGAAACGTCTGTTCAGAAACGGAGAGCATGCCAAGTTGATGCGATGGCACAGTGAGGACCGTAAGAAAGACGGGAAGTTGAGAGCACCCGCTGACGGGTCGCAGTGGAGAAAAATTGAGAGAAAGTACTGGGATGAGTTTGCAAAGGACCCAAGGAACGTATGGTTTGCTTTAAGCGCGGATGGCATTAATCCTTTCGGGGAGCAGAGCAGCAATCACAACACCTGGCCCGTGACTCTATGTATGTATAACCTTCCTCCTTGGATGTGCATGAAGCGGAAGTTCATTATGATGCCAGTTCTCATCCAAGGCCCTAAGCAACCCGGCAACGACATTGATGTGTACCTAAGGCCATTAGTTGAAGAACTTTTACAGCTGTGGAATGGAAACGGTGTACGTACATGGGATGAGCACAAACAGGAGGAATTTAACCTAAAGGCGTTGCTGTTCGTGACCATCAACGATTGGCCCGCTCTCAGTAACCTTTCAGGACAGACAAACAAGGGATACCACGCATGCACGCACTGTTTACTTGACACCGATAGTATATACCTGGCAAGCTGCAGGAAGAATGTGTACCTGGGCCATCGTCGATTTCTTCCGACCAACCATCAATGTCGAAAGAAAGGCAAGCATTTCAAAGGCGAGGCAGATCACCGGAAGAAGCCCGCCATGCGTACCGGTGATCACGTACTTGCTATGGTCAATGATTTACACGTAATCTTTGGAAAGGGTCCCGGCGGACTAGCTGTTCCGAATGACGCTGAGAATCACGCACCCATGTGGAAGAAGAAATCTATATTTTGGGACCTACCCTACTGGAAATACCTAGAGGTCCGCTCTTCGATCGACGTGATGCACGTGACGAAGAACCTTTGCTTGAACCTGCTAGGCTTCTTGGGCGTGTATGGGAAGACAAAAGATACACCTGAGGCACGAGAGGACCTGCAACGCTTGCACGAAAAAGAGGGCATGCCTCCGAAGCAGTATGAAGGTCCTGCCAGCTACGCTCTTACGAAAGAAGAGAAAGAAATATTCTTTCAATGCCTGCTCAGTATGAAGGTCCCGACTGGCTTCTCGTCGAATATAAAGGGAATAATAAATATGCCAGAGAAAAAGTTCCAGAACCTAAAGTCTCATGACTGCCACGTGATTATGACGCAACTGCTTCCGGTTGCATTGAGGGGGCTTCTACCGGAAAACGTCCGACTAGCCATTGTGAAGCTATGTGCATTCCTCAATGCAATATCTCAGAAGGTGATCGATCCAGAAATCGTACCAACGCTAAGGAGTGATGTGGCGCAATGTCTTGTCAGTTTCGAGCTGGTGTTCCCACCATCCTTCTTCAATATCATGACGCACGTCCTAGTTCATCTAGTCGACGAGATTGTCATTCTGGGGCCCGTATTTCTACACAATATGTACCCCTTTGAGAGGTTCATGGGAGTCCTAAAGAAATATGTTCGTAACCGTGCTAGGCCAGAAGGAAGCATCTCCATGGGCCATCAAACAGAGGATGTCATCGGGTTTTGTGTTGACTTCATTCCTGGCCTTAAGAAGATAGGTCTCCCTAAATCGCGGTATGAGGGGAGACTGACTGGAAAAGGCACGCTTGGAAGGGACTCAATAATATGCAGGGACGGATATTCTTGGTCTCAAGCACACTACACAGTTCTACAGAACTCTACCTTGGTGACCCCGTATGTCGATGAACACAAGAACAGTCTGCGCTCCAAACACCCGGAGCAGTGCGACGACTGGATTACATGTGAACACATCAGGACTTTCAGCAGTTGGTTGGAAACACGTCTCAGAGGTGACAACACTGTTTGTGATGAGCTGTACTTGTTGTCCAGGGGACCATCTTCGACTGTAATGATTTGGAAAGGATACGAGATAAATGGGAATACATTTTACACGATTGACCAAGATGAAAAGAGCACCAACCAAAACAGCGGTGTCCGCTTTGATGCAGCAACCGACAATGGAAATGACACATATTATGGTTACATAGCAGACATATGGGAACTTGACTACGGAGTAGATTTTAAGGTCCCTTTGTTTAAGTGCAAGTGGGTCAATCTGTCAGGAGGCGGGGTACAGGTAGACCCACAGTACGGAATGACCACAGTGGATCTGAAAAATCTTGGGTACACTGACGAACCGTTCGTCCTAGCCAATGATGTGGCACAGGTTATCTATGTGAAGGACATGTCTACCAGACCGAGGAAAAGAAAAGATAAGGAAGCGAATACATCATACAATGAGCCAAAGCGCCACATAGTTCTTTCAGGAAAAAGGGACATCCTGGGAGTGGAGGGCAAGACAGACATGTCTGAAGAGTATGAAAAGTTTCATGAAATTTCCCCCCTTCAAAGTCAAGGCTGACCCAAGCATCCTGATAAACGATGAAGATTATCCATGGTTACGGCGCAATAAGCAAACGACACAAGCGAAGAAAAAGTGAAGACTTTCTCCCGCAACTATTATGATGATAACATGCCAACTTTGTAACAGACGAGTATGATACCATTGTCCGTTTTGTACATGCACATGCTATGCCAACTTTTTCAGAGTTCATTTGAAAACTATGAATTTTAAAACCTCGCCAACCGAAGGGCGCTCACACCGGTTTATAAATAAAGCAACAAAGAAAACAAAAAAAGAGTTTCCAAATTTGAAAACTAATGGCACTAACAGAAAGTTTATAATTTTTCTAAAACTAAAAGCAAAAAGAATTAAAAAATAAAGCAAAAAACAACAAAAATAAATAATGCAGAAAACAGAAAAAGAAACTAAAAAAAAATAAAAATAGCAACAATAAGTATTTTGTTGTAAGTAGAAACAAAATAAAATAAATAAAGCAACAATGGAAACAAAAAAAGAGTTTTCATATTTGAAAACTAATGGCACTAACAGAAAGTTTATAATTTTTCTAAAACTAAAAGCAAAAAGAATTAAAAAATAAAGCAAAAGACCAAAAGAAAAATAAACCAAAACCAAAATAAACTAAATAAAGCAACAAATAAAACAAAAAAACAAAAAAAATGCCACCTACTGGGCCCCCACGGCCTGAATACGACTAGAAACCCTATGGGCCAGGATTCAGGCCCGTGGAAGGCCCAGTAGGCCCACATGCACAGATGGCAGAGTTAGGCCCGAAAGCCTGCTTTAGAGAGGAGCTCGAGAGGGGAGCTGCACCGCACCTTATAAACTGGTGCGGCTCCCTCTCAACTAGCGAGGTGGGACTAAACATTTGGCGCGGGGCAGCACAAGGCCTTTGGTCCCGGTTGGTGGCACCAACCGGGATTAAAGGGGGCCTTTGGTCCCGGTTGGTGGCACCAACAGGGACCAAAGGCCGCCGCTTCCCGCCCTTTGGGCTGCTGAAAATTGGCCTTTGGTCCCTTTTGGTGGCACCAACCGGGACTAAAGGGGGGCATTAGTCCCGGTTGGTTCCACGAACCGGGACTAATACCCTTGCTATATAACCAGGACTTGTGAAAATTTCACATCTCCCTCACCTCCCTAGCCAGTTTCCCCCGCCGCCAGGCTGCCCAAATCGCTCGCGCGCTCCTCGTCGCCGTCGCCGCCGCCGGCCGCCATCCCCGTCTCCCCGTGCCCCTGCCCCGCGCCCGAGCCCACGCCGGCCGGCGCCCCGTGCCCCTGCCCCGTCCCCGAGCACGCACGGCCGCGCCCCTGCGCCCCGGCCCGCCCCCACCATTGTCGATGTCGTCGCCGGCGCCCGCCCCCACTGCCGCCCCTGCCTCGATGCCGCCCCTCCTCCCTGTTCGGTCCGGCTCCGGCTACCCCCTTTCCTCCTTGTCCCCTCGATCCTCTTCATATAATTTTTTTTCATGTAATTTTTTTTCATATGCATATGTTGATTATATGGATGGATGGATGATCTATATGTTCATTATATGGATGGATGGATGATGTATGCTTTTTTTCATATAATTTTTTTAGGCAGATTTTTAGATTTTTTTAGGCAGATTTTTAGAATTTGTTGTGTATGTATGTTATGTTTATATGTATGTATGTATGTTCATATGTATGTATGTTTATATGCAAAGCATATGCAAAGAAAATTTATGAATGGTCATATGCAAAGAAAAATGTATGTATGGTCATATGCAAAGAAAATGTATGTATGTATGTTCATATGAAAGAAAAATGTATGTATGTATATCTGTTTATATGTCTTTTTTTTAAAATTTTTTGTTTTTTGCATTTTTATAAAAATGTATATATGTTCTCTGTGTGTATATATGTTTCATGTATTTTTAAGAAGGAAGAAGAAGAAAAAGAATGAGAGGAAAAAGGAAAAAACAAGAGGAAGAAAGGAGAAGAAGAGGGGAGGAAGAAGAGGAGAAATAAATAAGAAGAGGAAAAAAGAAGAAAAAGAAGAGGAGAAGAAGAAAGGAATGGAGGAGAAGAAGAAAAAATAGAAATTCTATTTTTTCTTCTTCTCCTCTATTCCTTTCTTCTTCTCCTCTTTTTTTTCTTCTTTTTTTTCTTCGATCTTCTCCTCTGTCATCGTCGATATACCCCTCCCGATAACTTCAACATGAGAGGAGAAGAAGAAATAAAGGAATAGAGGAGAAAGAAGAAACTTTGACACGAGGGGGGGGGGGTACCGATACCCCCTCCCTGATAACATTATTTTCACCAAAAAAGCTCCGGGACTACCGAAGAAGCTGCAATTTAGGCACCCGAAAGTAAGTACTATATAGTAGCATATTCCAGGCATCTCCTAGTGATTCAAGCGCTAGTTTCATCAATACCATTTAGCATGCTTGCTAATTATCAGTTTGATTGACCTCTATTTCTTGTAAAGTGGTTGTGGCAGGAACAAGGGAATGATTTCTGTGGATACTACATTTGCGAGTCCATCCGCCACACGACCTGTGAGCGGGGCTACTCTGACAAACAATATGAAGTGCGTAAATAACAATATTCACAATTTTATTTTATTACCATCATTTGTGTTGAGTTTCATTCATTCATATATATATATATGTATTGACCCCTGATGGGGTTATGTACCTAGGGTAGGGTCATGGACCTGATCCAAGTAACTTACCCCAAGACATCCTTAGAAGAGGTCGCCTTCCAGTCGACCAATGAGGACTCACTCGACTGGTCTGAAGGACTCGACCACGAAGACTCACTCGACCACCAGGAGGTCAAGAGGCACTCTGCACTGCAACGGCCTGTAATCAAGTAGACTTTATGATAGTAAAGGCACTTTATGTGGGGCGTTACCAGTAATGCCCCAGACTTAACTCACCTTAAACCCTCTCCTACGTGGGCTGGCTGGGGTCCTGGCGCACTCTATATAAGCCACCCCCCTCCACAGGCAGAAGGGTTCGGCACCTTGTAGCTCATATACTCATAATCCACTCGACCGCCTCCGGGCTCCGAGACGTAGGGCTGTTACTTCTTCCGAGAAGGGCCTGAACTCGTACATCCTTTGTGCTTACAACCTCTCCATAGCTAGGACCTTGCCTCTCCATACCTACCCCCCACTCTACTGTCAGGCTTAGAACCACGACAGTTGGCGCCCACCGTGGGGCGGGTGTTTTAGCGATTTTGTGGAGAAGTTGCGATTCTTCCGAGTACTTTCATCATGGTGTCTGCTGGAGTTTTGGTCGAGGGTCAAGAGATCCGTCTTGGCACTCTCACCTTCATCGCCGACGACTCCGCATGGCTCCAGGAGGCTCCACTCGACGTAGATGCGCTCCCCGTCCGCGGTGCGACGCATTTTCGCGCATGTGTCCGCGGCGTTCTGCTGCGGCAACCGTCGACCCAGTATCGGTCGGCTCCTCCATCGTCCACCCTCCCGGTCTCCCGCCAGCGCAAGCGCTCGGGCCGGTCGAGGCTTCAGCGATGGGTGAGGCACGCGGTGGCTCGCCAATCGGCCACCACCCAAGTTGCGGCAATCGAGCCCGACGAACCTCTCTACGGCTTGTTCGATCTGTCGACTGGCTCCGTAGAGACTGCATCCGAGTGCGGTAGCAGTGATCCAGCGGCGGAAATCTTGATGGTCGACGGGCCCCACAGTCCCCCTGGCTTCGCCCGTGGTGGTGGAGCAGGTGACGGCGGCGACCCTACACGAGGCTACGAAGAGTACCAGCCCGAGCCACTCGACTCTCTGCAAAGAGAGGAACTTCGCCGCAGGAACGAGGATCCCCTGCGTATTCCCATCGCAGGAGAAACCCCCGAGGCTCGTGCCTTGGAGGAGGCGCGTCTGGCCAATTTGGCCGAGCGCACTCGACTGGAGAACCTTCAGCGAGCACTCGACGAGCGCGCGCAGGCAACGAGTTCCCGACACCAGTCGACGTCAACTCTTCCCGCCGACTCAGGTATATCGAACCCCAATTCAGAATTTAGCAGCTGCGACCCGTATAGCAGAGTCCATCCAGCCTTCGCAGTCGGAAGCTGGCAGAGGTTTGCTGCAGATCAGGGATCTGCTCCGGGCAGCAGGAGATCAGAATTCAGCCGTGTCTCAGTCGCGCAACAGAATTCACAGTCGATCCGTCACTGTGAATACGGTTCAGTCGGCTCACAGCCCCAGATCGCCTCCGCGGCGCGAAGGGCGTGAGAATCGGCGAGATCAATATGGCGACAGACTCGACCGAGATGATAGGCGTCGAGTGCCCTATTCCCCTCCGAGGGGTGGGTCTTACGCTCCTCGGCAGCCAGATGATAGGCGTCAGTACAGTACAGGGCGTAGGGTTCCAGTTGACCCCAGAGAGCCAGGCTTCGACGCGCGATCCATTATCGTGCAAGGGTTGGTTGACCGGAACAGAGCCCATCGAGGTGCACTCGACAGAGATGTACCCACAAGCAGTCGAGTGCATGTTTCTGGTCCTGAATGTTTCAGCAGAGCTATCAGAGCCGCAGTTATCCCCCCAATTTCAGGTTGGCAACAGGAGTCAGCAAGTTCACTGGTGAGTCTAAGCCTGAAACTTGGCTTGAAGACTACCGAGTGGCAGTTCAGATTGGTGGTGGGAACGACGAGGTGGCCATGAAGCATTTACCCCTCATGTTGGAAGGTTCTGCCAGGGCATGGTTGACTCAATTACCTCCTAGCAGCATTTACACTTGGGAAGATCTGTCCCGAGTGTTCGTCAGAACGTTTGAAGGGACTTGCAAGCGACCAGCTGGATTGACAGAGTTGCAAGTCTGCGTGCAGAAAGCTAATGAGACTCTCAGAGAGTATATTCAGAGGTGGATCACTTTGCACCACACTGTGGAAAATGTCTCTGATCATCAGGCAGTCTGCGCCTTCAAAGACGGCGTCAAGAACAGAGAACTGAGTTTGAAATTTGGTCGAACCGGTGACATGACCTTGAGTCGGATGATGGAGATTGCTACCAAGTACGCCAACGGCGAAGAAGAAGACCGACTCCGAAGCGGCAAGCACAAGCCGAGTCAGTCGGAAAAGGGAAACACCAGTCGGAAACAGAAGCGGAAGGCTGAACCGGCAGCTCCTGGAGAGGCTCTGGCCGTGACTCAAGGAAAGTTTAAGGGGAAACCAAAAGGATCCTGGAACCCCAAGAAGGTAAAGGATAAAGAAGGGAACGACGTGTTGGATATGCCATGTCACATTCACACGAAGAAAGACGAAGAGGGGAATATCATTTACCCAAAGCACACCACTCGCCAATGTCGACTCCTGATCCAGCAGTTTCAGGGAAAACAGTCTAAGGACAAGGAGAAGGAGTCGGACAAGGCCGAAGACAAGGAGGACAGTGAGGGAGGATATCCGCATATCAACTCCACTCTGATGATCTTTGCAGATGTGGAAAGCAGAAGTCGACTGAAAGTGATTAACCGAGAGGTGAACATGGTTGCCCCAGCAAAGGCAAATTATCTGAAGTGGTCTCAAACACCCATCACATTCGACCAATCTGATCACCCGACTCATATTGCCACCCCTGGGAGGCAAGCTTTGGTGGTCGATCCAGTTGTCGAAGGCACTCGACTGACAAAGGTGCTGATGGATGGTGGAAGTGGGCTGAATCTGTTATATGCAGACACATTGAAAGGTATGGGCATTCCGATGTCCCGACTGAGCACTAGTAACATGAGCTTTCATGGAGTTATACCAGGGAAGAAGGCCGAGTCACTCGGCCAGATAGCTTTGGACGTGGTGTTTGGTGATTCGAAGCATTTTCGCAAAGAAAAGTTGACGTTTGAGGTCGTGGATTTTCAAAGTGCATATCATGCCATTTTGGGGAGACCAGCCTATGCACGGTTCATGGCTCGACCATGTTACGTGTACCTCAAATTGAAGATGCCCGGCCCCAAAGGAGTGATCACTGTCACCGGTGATAGGAAAAAGGCAGAGGAGTGCTTTCAGAAGGGCTCCAAGATTGTCGATTCCCAAGTGACAGCGGTCGAGTTCGAGGAATACAAGCAAAACGCAGATCCGAGTGACTTGCTGCGATCCAAGAAACCCGCCACAGAGTCTGCATTCCAGTCGTCCGGTGAGACGAAGCCTGTTCACATTCACCCGACCGACCCCGATGCAGCTCCGACCCGCATCTCCACAACACTCGACCCAAAATAGGAAGAAGCGCTCATCCAGTTCCTCCGTGAGAACTGGGACATTTTTGCATGGAAGCCCGCTGACATGCCAGGTGTTCCCAGGGGACTGGCTGAGCATCGCCTAAGAGTCGACTCGTCTGCAAAACCAGTCAAAGAGCATCTTCGGCGGTCCGCCGTCCAGAAGAGAAAGGCCATTGGTGAAGAAGTGGCTCGACTGTTGGCGGCAGGATTTATCCGAGAGATATACCACTCCGAGTGGCTCGCTAATGTCGTCATGGTTCCTAAGAAGGACAAGTCGCTCCGAATGTGCATTGATTTCAAGCACATCAACCGGGCCTGCCCGAAAGATCACTTTCCTCTCCCTCGCATAGATCAAATTGTTGACTCGACCGCGGGATGCGAGAGGTTGTCCTTTTTAGATGCTTACTCCGGGTACCACCAGATCCGTCTGTACGGGCCCGATGAGGTAAAAACAGCTTTCATCACTCCATTCGGGTGCTTCTGCTATATCACCATGCCATTCGGCCTCAAGAATGCCGGAGCCACATTTATGCGAATGATTCAGAAGTGTCTACTCACTCAAATCAGTCGGAATGTGGAAGCTTATATGGATGATATTGTTGTCAAGTCACGAAAAGGTTCCGACCTGCTCGCTGACCTCGCCGAAACATTTGCCAACCTCAGAAGGTATGATATCAAGCTCAATCCATCAAAGTGCACATTTGGAGTTCCTGGTGGCAAGTTACTCGGTTTTCTCGTTTCCGAACGGGGAATCGACGCTAACCCAGAGAAGATTGGCACTATTCTCCGAATGAAACGCCCTGTGCGAGTGCACGATGTCCAGAAGCTTACTGGATGCTTGGCCGCATTAAGTCGATTCATCTCACGACTCGGTGAAAAGGCACTGCCTCTTTACCGACTGATGAAGAAGGCTGACAAGTTCGAGTGGACTCCAGAAGCTGATGCAGCGTTTGCCGAGCTAAAAGCTCTGCTCTCCACCCAGCCGGTGCTTGCTGCTCCAATCAGCAAAGAGCCTCTGTTGCTCTACATCGCAGCCACAGGACAAGTCGTCAGTACTGTGCTAACGGTCGAGCGGGAAGAAGAAGGAAAAGCTCTCAAAGTTCAGCGCCCAGTGTATTATTTGTCTGAAGTCTTGACTCCATCCAAGCAGAGATATCCTCATTATCAGAAGCTTGTGTATGGAATATACATGACCACAAAGAAGGTTGCTCATTATTTCTCTGACCATTCCATCACAGTCGTCAGCGACGCTCCACTATCAGAGATTTTGCACAACAGAGATGCAACTGGTCGAGTGGCCAAATGGGCGATTGAACTTCTTCCCCTTGATATCAAGTTTGAGGCAAAGAAAGCCATTAAGTCCCAGGCAATAGCAGATTTCCTCGCCGAGTGGATTGAACAGCAGCAGCCGACTGAAGTTCACTCGGAGCATTGGACCATGTTTTTTGATGGCTCTAAGATGTTGAATGGTTCCGGTGCTGGGGTTGTCCTGGTTTCCCCCAGAGGAGATAAGCTCAGATATGTGCTCCAGATTCACTTTGATTCCTCCAACAATGAGGCAGAATATGAGGCCCTCCTATATGGGTTGCGCATGGCCATTTCACTCGGCGTCCGTCGCCTGATGGTCTATGGCGACTCGGATTTAGTGGTCAATCAGGTGATGAAAGAGTGGGACGTGAGAAGCCCAGCCATGACTGGATACTGCAGTGCAGTGAGGAAGCTGGAAAAGAAGTTCGAGGGGTTGGAGCTCCATCATATACCCCGACTGAAAAATCAAGCAGCTGATGATCTAGCAAAGATAGGTTCCAAGATAGAAGCCATTCCGAGTGGTGTGTTCTTGGAGCATATACACACTCCGTCAGTCAAAGAAGATCCTTTCACCGAAGAAACTCCGCAGCCCAAGAGTGCCACAGATCCGACTGAAGTTGAAGTCCCAGCGGTGGTCGACTTGATCATGGAGGTTTTGGTGGTCATTCCCGACTGGACGATTCCGTATGTCGCATATATCTTGAGGAAAGAGCTTCCGGAGGATGAGGAAGAGGCTCGATAGATCGTCCGTCGATCTAAGGCCTTTACCGTAATCAAAGGACAATTATATAGAGAAAGCGCGACTGGAGTCGTTTAGAAGTGCATAACACCAGAAGAAGGTCGACTCATCCTCAATGATATTCACTCGGGGACCTGTGGTCATCATGCGTCCTCTCGGACCATCGTGGCCAAAGCATACCGAGCCGGATTTTACTGGCACAAGGCGAATGAGATGGCAAAAGAGATACTGGATAAGTGCGAGGGATGTCAGTTCTACTCGAATATGTCGCACAAGCCTGCGTCGGCTTTGAAGACCATCCCACTCGTCTGGCCTTTTGCAGTTTGGGGGCTGGACATGGTCGGTCCTTTGAGAACAGGACGAAGCGGCTTCATGCATGTACTGGTGGCAGTCGACAAGTTCACCAAGTGGATCGAGGCTAAACCAATCAAGAGCCTTGACACCGGTACTGCTGTTAGCTTCATCAGGGAACTAATATTCAGATATGGAGTCCCGCACAGCATCATTACGGATAATGGGTCGAACTTTGACTCAGAGGAATTCAGAGCTTTCTGCAACTCCCAGGGCACACGGGTCGACTACGCTTCAGTCGCCCATCCGCAGTCGAATGGACAAGCAGAGCGAGCTAATGGACTGATTCTTAAGGGATTGAAGCCTCGACTGATGCGTGATCTCAAACACGCGGCTGGAGCTTGGGTCGATGAACTTCCCTCTGTACTCTGGGGACTGCGGACCACACCTAATCGGTCGACCGGAAGAACTCCATTCTTCTTGGTCTACGGAGCTGAAGCGGTCTTGCCGAGTGATCTTCTCCATAATGCTCCCCGAGTTGAAATCTACAACGAAGCAGAAGCTGAACAAGCGCGGCAGGACGCAGTCGACCTTTTAGAGGAAGAAAGGGAGATGGCTCTGATCCGGTCGACCATCTACCAACAAGATCTGCGCCGTTTCCACGCCAGAAATGTGAGAGGTCGAGCCTTCCAGGAAGGAGATTTGGTTCTCCGAGTGGATCAGCACAAACCACACAAGCTTGCTCCTTCTTGGGAAGGCCCCTTCATCGTCACCAAGGTCCTCCACAATGGGGCGTACCGTCTTTACAACGTCGAGCATAATATCGACGAGCCCCGAGCTTGGAACGCGGAGCTACTCCGCCCATTCTACACTTAGTTTTATCATTCGGATGAGTTGCAATAAAGTACTTTTGTAGTTCATGGACCTCAAAATAATAGTGTCATAGTTCCTCCATAATATCTGTCACTTTTTATTTTTGTCCAATGAAATTCCCCTTAGTGGGTGACTTAGCTGCGAATCCGTTTCGCCTAAGTTTGTAAAAATCCTACCGAGTGGTGAGCCAGACTCCCACTCGGAGGCTTAGCTGCGAATCCGTTTCGCCTAAGTTATCAAAATCCTACCGAGTGGTAAGCCAGCCTTCCACTCGGAGGCTTAGCTGCAGCCTCGTGCTCGCCTAAGTTATAAAAATCCTACCGAGTGTGGAGCAACCCTCTCACTCGGAGGCTTAGCTGCAGCCCTGTGCTCGCCTAAGTTATAAAAATCCTACCGAGTGAAGAGCAACCATCTCACTCGGGGGCTTAGCTGCAGTCCAAGCACTCGCCTAAGTTATAAAAATCCTACCGAGTGTGGAGCAACCCTCTCACTCGGAGGCTTAGCTGCAGCCCTGTGCTCGCCTAAGTTATAAAAATCCTACCGAGTGAAGAGCAACCCTCTCACTCGGGGGCTTAGCTGCAGTCCAAGCACTCGCCTAAGTTATAAAAATCCTACCGAGTGAAGAGCAACCCTCTCACTCGGGGGCTTAGCTGCAGCCCTGTGCTCGCCTAAGTTATAAAAATCCTACCGAGTGAAGAGCAACCCTCTCACTCGGGGGCTTAGCTGCAGCCCTGTGCTCGCCTAAGTTATAAAAATCCTACCGAGTGAAGAGCAACCCTCTCACTCGGGGGCTTAGCTGCAGTCCAAGCACTCGCCTAAGTTATAAAAATCCTACCGAGTGTGGAGCAACCCTCTCACTCGGAGGCTTAGCTGCCGCCATGTGCTCGCCTAAGTTATAAAAATCCTACCGAGTGAAGAGCAACCCTCTCACTCGGGGGCTTAGCTGCAGTCCAAGCACTCGCCTAAGTTATAAAAATCCTACCGAGTGTGGAGCAACCCTCTCACTCGGAGGCTTAGCTGCCGCCATGTGCTCGCCTAAGTTATAAAAATCCTACCGAGTGAAGAGCAACCCTCTCACTCGGGGGCTTAGCTGCAGTCCAAGCACTCGCCTAAGTTATCGAAATCCTACCGAGTAAAGAGTAAAACTTCTCACTCGGGGGCTTAGCCGCAGCCCAGTGCTCGCCTAAGTGGACTAAAGAATAAGTCGATTGCAGTAAAGGCGCCTTGCTTTGAACCTGCAAAAGACATTTTGAGCCGAAGGCAATCATATTCAAGCGCCAAATTCAAGTTTGAATCGATATCTAAAGGAACCGAAAGTGCTCAGGCGTCAAGCCCGTTCAGGTTTGTCGGTTACAATTCCACTCGGCATACCGAGGCAAATTTAAAGCGTCGAGCCAGAAGAAGTTTTTTACCCCTCCTGTGGAGGGCTGGAAGGTGCAACAAATTCATCAAGGTCAATTCCGTCGGCGATCCGAGTGGCAGCTGCAAGGAAAGTTTCCATAAAGGACCTGAAGTCGTGCTTCTTGGTATTGGCCACCCGAAGGGCCGCCAGCTTCTCTTCTCGCGCATCTTTGCAGTGGACTCGGGCCAGACACAGAGCGACATCTGCACCACACCGAGCCGAGGACTTCTTCCACTCCTGCACTCGACCAGGGATCGTGTTCAAGCGGGCCATCAGCGACTCAAGGTCATTCTGAAGTGTCTCCTCAGGCCAGAGCGTCGAGTCGATGCGAGATGTGGCGGCCTTCAGCCTTGCGAGATAGTCCACGACAGCTGCAACACGGGACTCCAGTCGGAAAACATCCATGGCAACTTCGTCGTTCACCGGAGAATTGACGGGGTCGAGGTTTGGCTCCAGCCGGCTAGTTTCTTCTTCAAAGTTTTGACAAAATTCTGCAAGGGTGATCACTAAGTCAAGGGGATGGTCGAATGGAAAAATCACAATTGGAAATGTCTGCCAAGCATAGAGGTTTACCTTCAAGCATAAGAAACAGCTTCTTGGCAAGTCCACTCAGGAAGGCCTCCAGATCAGTTTTCTTCCCAGTCAATTTGCTGACTTGGTCGGTCAGGGCAGCTTTATCAGTTTTCAGTCGACTGACCTCCTTGTTGGCAATCCCAAGAGCAGCTTTCAGATTGGTATTGTCTTGTTCAAGCTTGGTGACTGAAGCTAACTTCTCGTCAGCAAGCTTGATCTTCTCAGCTAGCTCAAGGTCTTTCTTCTGCTGGGCCTCCCTTACCTTACCTGCAAGTTACAGCAAGATCAGATTTTGAAACAAGCAAGGGGAAAAGCAGTCGTCAGGGTCTCACCAAACATACCTTCGGTCTCCTCCTTTGCCTTTGTCAGCTTCTCCTGAACCAGCTTCAAGCTCAGCTCGACTTGAGTATGTTTTGTTCCAGCTCTGAGTAGCGAGCCACAAGATCACAAGAGTTCTGCGAAGAACCAATCGACTAAATGTCAAATATAATTCACTTCCGAGTGAAAAAGGGAAAAACACACGTTTCTAAGACTACAGCCAAATACAAGCATTCGACCGTAGTCTCGGGGACTACACCCAGTGGGTGCACTCAGCGTGCCCCCACTAATCCTGTTGAAGACAAAGTCGACCAGTCGACCTCAAAAAAAAGGATGCATTCTCTAAGACTGTGATCAACTGCAAGCAGTCGACCACAGTCTCGGGGACTACACCCAGTGGGTGCACTCAGCGTGCCCCCACCGGTTTGTGAAATCCAGTCGACCAGTCGACTGACAGAAAGATTGACATCATAAAGCCTAAGGCCGACTGCCAGCAGTCGACCTTAGCCTTGGGGACTACACCCAGCGGGTGCACTCAGCGTGCCCCCGCTAACACGGAGTTTATTCGACACACCCAGTGGGTGACTACTATAAATTCCGGAAAAGAAAAGTTTTTGGTAGCATATCCAACAGAACAAACAGCGGTCGACTGACCTGGACATTGCTTTGGAGGGCAGAACTGGCGTCATAAGCTGCCTGGCTCGCGTCCCGGATGGTCTTCAGCTGCTCCATCATGAGTCCCGCCTGGCGTATCGCCTCCTTCGCTGCGCCAGCTTGGTCCTCTGGGACGTGGTGCGTCGTGAAGAGGGAGGGCTGCTGAGCACTCGTCAGTGGATTTGCGAAGGACACCGTGTGTCGAGTGGTGTTCTCTTCCTCCACAGTCAGAATCTCAGGCGCCGTCACATCCTGAGGCACCTTACTGGCGGACGCTTTCCGACTCCTCCTGCGCTTCAGCGGCTCTTCATCCTCATCATCATCAGGAAGATTGATAACAGTATTGGGTGGAGCTGCGGAGAAGAATCAGGATCAGAGATCGCGAGTCAGTCGACTAAGAACGGCGTTAAGAATACAGTACCTGGGTTCGAAGTTGCTGCGTCCTCCATCTCGTGGTCATCAGCCCGGGCCGAGGTTTCAGAAGTAGCAGCACTGCAACTCCAAAGGATCAGTCGACTAACTTCAGCGTCGACCAGAGATAAAGTTCACACAGAATAAGAAAATATGAGCAGCACGGTTACCCTGATATGGTGGGGATGGACACCTTCATCTTCGGCAAGAGCTTGATCGGCTTCGACGAGGCCGCCCTGGGCTGCTTCGGCGCCTTTTCAGTCGGCACCGGAGAGGTGGTCCGAGGGCGCTTGGTCGACTGAGTGGCGGTCGCAACCCCCTTACCACGTTCGGTCGAAGGGTCGTGGACAAGCTTCGACCGCCTTTCTGAGCGCGGTGGTACGACCTCCTCCTCCTCTTCTTCCTCGTCCTCGACATCGTCTTCATCACCGTCATCATCATCATCGTCGTCATCATCCTCTGCAACATCCGAGTCCCATTCCTCCTCTTCCTGGCTCTCGCCCCCGCTCGCCTCGCCCTCCTCAGTCGAAGCTTGTGCCCCATTGGGCATCGAGTACAGCTCGGTGAGGGCCTAGCAGATGCCCAAACAAGGATCAGTCGACCAGTCGGCAGGGTTAACAGAAATGAATGCGACAAGAGCGCAGTGGAGAGCAGAGCAAGTGTACCTTGTTTGGGTCGCTGTTGTGGTCGAGTGGAGGAATCCTTCTGGCTCCGCGTGGGTTGTCCTTGTTTCCGGTAACGGCTACCATCCATCTTTCCAGAGTGACATCGTCGACTGCTTCTGGATGGACTCTAGTCTCGTCTTCGGTCCCACAGTACAACCACATGCAGTGGCTCCGGAACTGAAGGGGCTGGATGCGACGCCTGAGGAAGACCTCCAGGAGGTCCATGCCCGTCACTCCCTCCCGAACCAACTGCACCACGCGCTCCATCAACATCTTCACGTCAGCTTTCTCCTCCGGAATCAGCTTCAGAGGGGAGGGCTTGTTCACTCGGTCCATGGTAAACGGAGGGAGTCCACTCGACTGCCCTGGCGTCGACTGGACCTGGCAGTAGAACCAAGTCGACTGCCAGCCTCTGACGGACTCGGGAAAGGTCATGGGCGGGAAGGTGCTCTTATTCCTCACCTGAATCCCCAGACCCCCACACATTTGGACGACTCGGGTTCTCTCATCACCTGGGCTCGCCTTCTTCACGGTCTGAGATCGACACGTGAATATATGTTTGAACAAACCCCAGTGCGGTCGACAGCCCAAGAAACCCTCACACATGGACACGAACGCAGCAAGATAGGCAATGGAGTTTGGGGTAAAGTGGTGGAGCTGCGCTCCGAAGAAATTCAAGAAGCCACGAAAGAAAACACTCGGCGGCAAGGAAAACCCACGATCAACATGGGTGGCCAAAAGCACACACTCACCCTCTTCTGGCTGGGGCTGCCACTCCTTCCCCGGAAGCCTCGCAGCTCCGTGGGGGATCAAGCCCTCGTTGGCCATGTCGAGGAGGTCATTCTCCGTGATGGTCGACTGGATCCAGTCTCCTTGGACCCAGCCCTTCGGCAGGCGGGATCTGGACGAGGACCCTCCGCGGCTGGTGGATCTCCCCTTTGCCTTCTCCGACGCCGACGCCTTCTTTGCACGCTCCAGCGCCGCCGTCTTCTCCTTGGCCATGGTCGCCGGCGAGATGCGCGAAGGGAAGTGGTGCGGGGGCGAGAGCGAGCACGCTGAGCAGGGAAGAAGGAAGCAGAGAGAGGGGAGAATGCTGAGGCGCAGCACAGAAATCCTCGCCGGGCACATTTATAAGGTCCCTTCCGAGTGGATGACAGGTGGGCCCGGTCGATCTAATCATATCTGGGAGCAGTTATGCAGACGGGATACGTGGCGAAAAAGGCGGCGCGGAGATCGAGGCGTCTATGCCCCGTCCCATCCGAACGCCGCGGTCCGCCCCGCTTCGCGCGCGCCCCCAAATTTCGCATCCCGCGGAATCCGCGAACAACAAATCAGTCTGTCAGACGCGGTGTTTCCGGCGATCCGTCGCTCGGAGATCGTCGAAGCCCGAAAGATCACTCGACGCAAAAATAGAATGGATCGAGTCGACTGAAGGCAAATTGCTCCCTGTCGACGAAGAGATTCTTTGGTCCAGAACAGCGCACAACCAGAGCGCAAAGGTTAATCGGAAACGACATCAACTCCTTCTTCACTCGAAGCCTCAATCCATTCGGGGGCTAATGATGGGGTTATGTACCTAGGGTAGGGTCATGGACCTGATCCAAGTAACTTACCCCAAGGACATCCTTAGAAGAGGTCGCCTTCCAGTCGACCAACGAGGACTCACTCGACTGGCTGAAGGACTCGACCACGAAGACTCACTCGACCACCAGGAGGTCAAGAGGCACTCTGCACTGCAACGGCCTGTAATCAAGTAGACTTTATGATAGTAAAGGCACTTTATGTGGGGCGTTACCAGTAACGCCCCAGACTTAACTCACCTTAAACCCTCTCCTACGTGGGCTGGCTGGGGTCCTGGCGCACTCTATATAAGCCACCCCCTCCACAGGCAGAAGGGTTCGGCACCTTGTAGCTCATATACTCATAATCCACTCGACCGCCTCCGGGCTCCGAGACGTAGGGCTGTTACTTCTTCTGAGAAGGGCCTGAACTCGTACATCCTTTGTGCTTACAACCTCTCCATAGCTAGGACCTTGCCTCTCCATACCTACCCCCCACTCTACTGTCAGGCTTAGAACCACGACAACCCCCTTCTTAAAATTAGATGTTTCGGATGCGAGATGAACTCCTAGCACCAGATTGCATGCGAGCAATTCAAGAGGAATTGGCGGCATTCTTTCTTGACCACGTGATCGCTGAAGACGGAGAATACTATGTGGACCACGCGTCCATATTTTAGGAGATTATATATTTGTAAAAGATAATTATTGTATATATGTAGCCGGTAGTGTCAGATAGATATACGAGAACTTGTTTGTTCGACCAATCTCTCAGAGAAGGAGAGGTGGTCGATATCACTTCTCTCTGTATGCATATATGTTCATGACGATCTTCTGTTTGCTTACTAGCTAGCTAGCATGTCTAGCTAGTCCTCTCTATACGTATGTATGTATGGTACGTAGCGTCGACCAAGCACGGACAAAAGAGAGGACACTTCTCTCTATTAATTAGCTAGCTATAGCACAATATATGAAACACCTAAATTAACCCCCCAAAACCCCCCAACCCCCCCCTTTCAAAAAAAAACAAAAACCACAGCCACATAAACGCTGACGCGTGGATGCCTATTGGTCCCGGTTGGTGCCACCAACCGGGACCAAAGGCCCTCCTGCCTGGGCTCAGGGGACAGGCCAAGTGGAGGCCCTTCTGTGCCGGTTCTGGATTGAACCGGGACTAAAGGGGTCAGGGCATTAGTACCGACCCTTTAGTCCCGGTTCATGAACCGGGACTAAAGGCCCTCACCAACCGGGACAATAGGCCCTTTTTCTACTAGTGTGTATATATAGCAGGTGGATTTGGCTAGGGACTATCTCATCCCTATGATCGTAATCAGACGGTCGTGAATAAAATAGTTAGGGAGCCCAATTAACAAAACAGAGATGTTTTATAAATGTTAGGGGATGATCTGGATCCATCGGTAACGACAGACCGGTTTGGGTTCGAGTAAGTTTCGGACACGCACACGAGGGGTCTGAGAGAGGTCAACGAGGACAAGGGCCTGACAAAACGACAACGGAGGCAAAGAGAGAAAGGGCAACTACAACCGGCTACGACTTTTATGAAAACATGCAAATGCAAAACGCATGATGCTATGAGATGAGATGCATGACATGAACAAAATGCAAAACAAAAGACAAAAAAAACCAACCACGAAGGAAATAACATATCGCATCTCCGGAAAAGGCAAGAGTTGGAGTTACGAATATGGGAAGTTGCATCCGGGGTGTTACAGAAGGTTCTTAGGCATTCTTGTCCATCCTCTTGGCTAAAAGAAAAGAACCCAACCAATCGAAACAACAAGTGGATGTCCCTGAATGAGTAAAATATGCATCAACATGCTCACACAATAAGATGGCAAATGAAATATGTCGCAAAGCATGCACAACCAATTCTAGGTCATCTATCAAACAATTGGCGATGACTAGGTCATCTATATATGAGTATATTGACTTAGGAGTCAAATGAGAACATTTGATCATAGGTCATACTCATCGTTTAAGCTCAAGTGGGGTTACAACTTTTACATAATGCATTGATGTGTTCACACCATTAGAGTTGCTTTGACTCAATTCTTAGAGTTAAGCTCCCCCTAGATGTGAGATCCCCCCTTAGAGGGATGAACTAACCTTGGGTTTTGTCGATGATGATTTCATGTAGGTGTCGAATATGTGGATGCTCAATGTTGATGTAGATCATTTGGAGCAATCCTTTGGAGTGAGTTGCACTTTCAACTTACCTACATGGGTTAGTCCCACAAGGAACAAACAAGAATATCCATAGACATAGAGTGATGCACACACAAGATGATGTCCATGAAATCATTAGATTACCTTGTCCCTTGTCTTACCAACATGAGGGTTTGTGACTCCTTGAACTAGTGCAAGATGTGGAAGTTGATTGCACTTGTTCTTGCCAAAAAGATATGAGTGAAGAATGTTGGCAGAGTCACCCTCAAGAACTCTCTAGTTCTTCTGCTTCGTGATCCACATCATCTTGATGGGAATCCTTGGAGTTGTAGTTGTACTTGATGAAGTAGAACTTGACGTAGTCTTGGGAACCCACTTGAACGAGGCTTTAGGTGCTTCTTCAAATGCATCAATCTCTTCTTGAAGCTTGTCTTTGCCTTTGTTCTTGTGGTCTTGTGGTGGAAGATCATCTTGAGCTTGTGTTCCCTTGAAGGAAGTAGGATCATACTTCTCTTGTTGAGGAACAAACTTCATCTTGGGGTATTGATCTTCTTCCCACTCAACTCCATTGGCATTGAACTTTCGTTCAAAACCAACACCTTGATTCTTCCGGTGCCTCCCTTGCTTGCGTACAATTTCCTTGAATTGCTTACTCCCGGCAAGGCTCTTGTAAACACCTTTCTCTATAATTCCCTTCAATAAGCTATTTTCTTTCTCAAGTGTAACTTGGCTAAGAGAGTCATTAGTGGAATCAAGAGAACTACTACAAGCAACAATATTGGATTTATTATTATTGTTAATACTAGAGGAAGTATCTTTCTTGTACTTGTTACTAGACTTGGCTCATGCTAAGAGTAAAGGCTTGGCAATATAAGAAGAACTTTTCTTGCGGAGATCATCATTGATTGCTTTTAAGAACTCATGCTCTTGCTCAAGATTGAGCTTTTCAAAGCATATCTTCTCATGAGCCCTTAGAAGTTCACGATGATCTTCGTAGATAGTTTCATGAGCTAACTTAAGAGAGTTTAGTTCTTTAGTTAGAAGCTCAATCTTCTCTTTATCATTGTCATTCGTTTTATCTTGATTAGCATGATTAATTGACGTTTCATCATAGTATTCATCACTAGAGTTGTCAACAAGTAAATCATCATCCACAAGCAAGTCATCTTCATCACTATTGAAATCAACATACTCAGGATGTGTTACCTTTGGACCTTTGTCCATGAAGCATCTTCCAACACCTTCATTTGGTGAATCAAATATGTCGTAGGAGTTGGTTGACACAAGTGCTAGACCGGCAACACCTTCATCTTGAGTGTATTCGGAGTCGGAGTGATAGCTTCTCTCGGAGTGATTGTTAGAGTCGGAGCCGGATACCCATTCACCAACATGAGCTTGATGTCTTCGTTTTGTGTAGCTCCTTGATGACTTGTCCTTCCTTTCCGAATCCTTGCTTCTCCGTGAGGGTCTTCTTTCATAACGATCATCTCTACTCCTCCTCTCTCTTGGTGGTGATTCCTCTCTTTTGCTCCTTCTTCTTGGAGAATCTTCTCTTCTTTTGTAGGGTGCCGTACACTCATTTGAGTAGTGTCCGGGTCTCCCACAATTGTAGCAATTGCACTCTCGACTAGAAGATCTTTTGTCATTGTAAGACCTTGACTTGGAGCTTCTTTCTTTGCTTCTACTCTTGTAGAATTTGTTGAAGTTCTTCACCGTTAAGCTCAATTCTTCATTGAAGGTTTGTTTCTCACTTGATGATGTGGGGGCTTCACTTGAGGCTTTGGAAGCACCACTTGACTTGTTGTGAAGTTCCTCCTTATCCTTGAGTGACATCTCATGAGCAACAATTCTTCCAATGACTTCCGTTGGCTTGAGATCTTTGTAGTTTGGCATCATTTGAATCAATGTGCATACAGTATCATACTTTCCATCCAATGCTCTTAAGATCTTCTTGATGATGAATTTGTCGGTCATCTCTTCACTCCCTAAGCCGGTAATCTCATTTGTGATAAGAGCAAGCCTAGAGTACATTTCAGCGACTCCTTCACCATCCTTCATTTTGAACTTGTCAAGCTGACTTTGGAGCACATCCAACTTGGATTCCTTGATGGACTCGGTACCTTCATGCATATCAATCAAAGTGTCCCAAATTTCCTTTGCATTCTCAAGACGGCTGATTTTGTTGAATTCTTCGGGGCACAATCCGTTGAAGATGATATCACAAGCTTGAGCGTTGTATTGCAGCATCTTCAATTCTTTCGCATTAGCTTCATGGTTCGGTTCTCTCCCATCGATAAATTCACCTTGCAAGCCAATACAAATAGTTGCCCAAACGGCGGGGTTATGTCCAAGAATATGCATTTTCATCTTATGCTTCCAACTAGCAAAATTAGTACCATCAAAGTAAGGACCTCTACGGTGATAATTTCCCTCGCTAGACGCCATACTCTCCTAGGTTGTGAAACCAAGGCTATGACCACCAAAGGCTATGGAAATCAAAGCAAATGGAGACCAAAGCTCTGATACCACTTGCAGGACCTTGAAGTATGTCTAGAGGGGGGTGATTAGACTACTTGACCAATAAAAACTTAACCTTTTCCCAATTTTAGAGTTTGGCAGATTTTAGCTATTTTTTAGGACAAGTCAAGCAATCAACACACAATTCAAGCAAGCATGCAAAGAGTATATAGGCAGCGGAAATTAAAGCATGCAACTTGCAAGAAAGTAAAGGGAAGGGTTTGGAGGATTCAAACGCAATTGGAGACACGGATGTTTTTGGCGTGGTTCCGATAGGTGGTGCTATCGTACATCCACGTTGATGGAGACTTCAACCCACGAAGGGTAACGGCTGCGCGAGTCCACGGAGGGCTCCACCCATGAAGCGTCCACGAAGAAGCAATCTTGTCTATCCCACCATGGCCGTCGCCCACGAAGGACTTGCCTCACTAGCGGTAGATCTTCACGAAGTAGGCGATCTCCTTGCCCTTACAAACTCCTTGGTTCAACTCCACAATCTTGTTGGAGGATCCCAATTGACACCTAGCCAATCTAGGAGACACCACTCCAAGAAGTAACAAATGGTGCATTGATGATGAACTCCTTGCTCTTGTGCTTCAAATGATAGTCTCCCCAACACTCAACTCTCTCTCATAGGTTTTGGATCTGGTGGAAAGAAGATTTGAGTGGAAAGCAACTTGAGAAGGCTAGAGATCAAGATTAATATGGTAGGAATGGAATCTCTTGGTCTCAACACATGAGTAGGTGGTTCTCTCTCAGAAATGGTAAGTTGGAAGTGTAGGTTCGTTCTGATGGCTCTCTCCACGAATGAAGAGGAGGTGGAGGGGTATATATAGCCTCCACACAAAATCTAACCGTTACACACAATTTACTAAACTCGGTGGGACCGAATCGTTAAACTCGGTAAGACCGATTTAGTAAACCTAGTGACCGTTAGTGATTTTCGGTGGGACTGACATGCATCTCGGTGAGACCGATTCGGTTAGGGTTAGGGCATAACGTAATCTCGGTAAGACCGATTACACAAACTCGGTGAGACCGATTTGGTAATAAGATTTCCATAGAGTTGGTCAGGTAAACTCGATGGGACCAATTTGCTCTTTTCGGTGAGACAGAAATGTTATAAAAAGGAAACAGAGAGTTTACATTGCAATCTCGGTGGGACCAATCACTCACTTCGGTTAGACCGAAACGTTACGAAGGGAAACAGAGAGATTACAACCCCATCTCGGTGAGATCGAGATCCCTATCGGTAGGACCGATTTGCTTAGGGTTTGTGGCACTGGCAATGACATTTGGAATCGGTGGCGCCGGGTAGGAAGAATCGGTGTGACCGATTTTGACTTTGGGTTTAGGTCATTTGTGGATGTGGGAAAGTAGTTGAGGGTTTTGGAGCATATCACTAAGCACATGAAGCAAGAGGCTCATTAAGCAACACCTCATCCCTCCTTAATAGTATTGGCTTTTCCTATAGACTCAATGTGATCTTGGATCACTAAAATGTAAAATGAAGAGTCTTGAGCTTTTGAGCTTGAGCCAATCCTTTGTCCTTAGTATTTTGAGGGATCCACTTTCATCATCCATGCCATGCCATTCATTGATCTTTCCTGAAATAATAGTCTTGGAATAGCATTAGCTCAATGAGCTATATGTTGTTATGAATTACCAAAACCACCTAGGGATAGTTGCACTTTCAATCAGCGCTGACAAGCACGCCACAGCCAATTTCTCCATGAAGGCAGAGATCCTAGTTGATGCATCCGGCAAGGTAGCTCCTCAGGCTCCTCGGACGCCGGCTGGTGACAACAAGCACAAGGCCACACAGCCGGCTTCCACCAGCCGGCAGGTGGCGACAGTCAAAGACCAGTAGCCAGAAGGGCAGCCTCCGCCCAAGTGTTAGAAGGGCGGCAAGCCCAATTGGTTGCCCGCCTTCTCGTACGAGCATACTCTTGATGCACCCTGCAAGTTCCATAGTGGTGCGAAGCCGTCCAACCATACTACTCGGAAGTGCCATTGGCTCACCAGAATCGCCAAGGGAGATGGACTCCTGCCTCCTCTGCCTGCCGGCCCGCCGCCTCCTCTGCCCCAGCAGCCGGCGGTTCAGCCATTCGGCGCTATACAATATGAGTATCCAGAGGAGCACGGAGCCTACATTGTGTTCATCAGTGTGGCCGATGACTGACGCAGCAGACGGCAGCAGCAGCAGCAAGAAGTACAAGCAGTGGCATCAGATACTCTAGAGTTTATGCATTGGTCTGAGAAGCCCATCAATTGGAGCAGGGCCGACCACCCGGAGGTGATGCCCTCCCCTGGCTCTTATGCTCTGGTCTTAGATGCCACCTTGGCAACAGAGAGGCGGGCAGCTCGTTTCTCCAGAGTCCTGATAGATGGTGGCAGCAGCATCAATATCCTGTTCCGTGACACAATGGAGAAGTTGGGAATGAAGCAGAAGCAGCTTCACCCCAGTCGGACTGTATTCCATGGCATAGTCCCTGGCCTTTCCTGCTCACCAATTGGCAAGACCCAGATTGATGTTCTCTTTGGAGACAAGAGTCACTTCCTCCGAGAGCCAGTTTGGTTTGAAGTGGTGGACCTTGAGAGCCCCTACCATGCGCTACTTGGCCGGCCTACTCTGGCCAAGTTCATGGTGGTCCCCCACTATGCTTACCTCAAGATGAAGATGCCGACTGCCAAGGGAATCCTGGCCGTAGTCGGAGACTACAAGAAGTCATCCGCCTGCGCTGCAGACAGCAGCCGGCTGGCCGGGTCCCTTGTGATTGCAGCTGAAAAGCGGCTCCTTGACCGAGTTGTGGCAATGGCAGGCAAGCAGCCGGAAATGTCACCCATCCCCAAGGAGTCAGAAGTTGAGGGCTCGTTCAAGCCAGCGAAGGAGACTAAGAAGATACCCTTGGACCCGGAGCACCCGGAGAGGCACGCTGTCATAGGTGCAAACCTTGACAGCAAATAGGAAAGCGAGCTCGTCGATTTCCTCCATGAGAATCGGGACATCTTTGCATGGTCTCCCAAAGACATGCCGGGTGTTCCGACGGATTTTTGCGAGCACAAGTTACATGTCCGACCTGACGCCAAGCCGGTCAGGCAGCCTTTGTGCCGCCTGTCAGAAGAAAAGAGAAGAGTTGTCGGAGAAGAGATAGCCCGGCTTCTAGCAGCCGGCTTCATCATGGAAGTATTCTTTCCAGAATGGTTGGCCAACCCAGTTCTTGTGCTGAAGAAGAATAAGCAGTGGTGAATGTGTATTGATTATACCGGCCTCAACAAAGCTTGCCCCAAAGATCCCTTTGCTTTGCCAAGAATTGACCAGGTGATAGAATCCAGAGTCGGATGCGAGCTGCTGAGTTTTTTGGATGCATACTCAGGGTACCATTAGATCAAGCTGAACCCGGACGACAGGCTGAAGACCGCCTTCATCACGCCATTCGGAGCCTTCTGCTACCTGACCATGACGTTCGGCTTGCGAAATGCCGGCGCCACGTTTCAGCGTTGCATGCAGAAGTGTCTCCTCAAGAAACTCGGTAGAAACGCCCACGTTTATGTGGACGATGTGGTGGTGAAGACGGAGAAGCATGGCACGCTGCTGGAAGACCTCAAGGAGACATTTGAGAACCTGCACCGATTTCAGATCAAGCTCAACCCGGAGAAATACGTCTTCGGAATACCAGCCGGCCAGCTTCTCGGTTTCCTGGTCTCGGAGCGCGGCATAGAGTGCAACCCTGTGAAGATCAAGGCCATTGAGAAGATGGAGGTACCCACCCGACTGCTGGACGTGTAGAAGTTCACTGGCTGCCTGGCATCAATCAGCCGTTTCATCAGTCGGCTGGGCGAGAAGGCTCTTTCCCTGTACCAGCTCATGAAGAAGACCACTTTTTTTGAGTGGAACGACAAAGCAGACGATGATTTTCTCCAGCTCAATAAGATGTTGACCACCCCGCCTATCCTGGCGGCTCCGACTGAAAAAGATCCCATGCTCCTCTACATCGCCGCCACCAGTCGGGTGGTCAGCACCGTCATAGTGGTGGAGCGCAAGGAGGAGGGCAGAGCATTGCCAGTCCAGAGGCCGGTCTATTACCTGAGCGATGTGTTGTTCGCCTCCAAGCAAAACTACCCCCACTATCAGAAGATGTGCTATGGTGTGCACTTTGCCGCCAAGAAGCTGAAGCCTTACATTCAAGAGCATCCAATTACTGTTGTCTACACTGCTCCGCTTGCTGAGATCATTGGAAGCCGAGATGCCTCAGGCCGAGTGGCTAAATGGGCGATTGATCTGGCCCCCTACAGCATCCACTACCGGCCTCGCACCGCCATCAAGTCACAAGCACTGGCCGACTTCCTCGTCGACTGGGCGGAGACTCGGTATCTGCCGCCAGCGCCAGATTCCACCCATTGGCGGATGCACTTTGATGGTTCAAAGAGGTGCACTGGTCGGAGAGCCGGCATCGTCCTCACCTCTCCCAAAGGCGACAAACTTAGATATGTGCCGCAAATCCACTTTGTCGCCTCCAACAACATAGCCGAATACGAGGCACTCATACACGGGCTCCGGCTTGCCAAGGAACTCGGCATTTGCCGGATCCTGTGTTATGGTGACGCCGACTTGGTGGTCTAGCAGTCGGCAGGCGACTAGGATGCCAAGGATGCAAATATGGCAAGCTACCGCTTCCTTGTACAGCAACTCAGTGGATATTTTGACGGGTGCGAGTTCCTCCATGTGCCAACAAACGACAACGAGCAAGCAGATGCCCTGGCACGGATCGGCTCCACCCGACAAGCAATACCAGCCGGTGTCGCCCTACAGCGCCTCCTCAAGCCGTCTATCAAGCCATCACTAGAGTCCGACTCCATCTTCATGCCGGCCCCTCCTGAAGCAGTCGGATCCAACTTGAGGGCCCCAGAAGCCGGCACGGGGACTTCGGCAGGCAGCCCGGGGACTGCAGTCGTCGGACCCGGCTCGGGGACTTCAGAACCCGGCCCGAGGACTGTAGCAGTCGGCCCGGGGACTTCTTTAACTCAACAGGCGGCAGCCAACTCCAACCCGCCGCCTCCCGGCCCAACCGCCCTTGTACAAGTTGCAGTCGTGGTTGTCGAAGAAATATTAGCACCTTCATGGGCTCAACCCATCCTCAACTTCCTGGTGAACAAAGAGCTGCCGACTGATGAGATCCTTGCCCGACAAGTGCAACAGCGGGCAGGAGCATACACCATAGTCAACAAAGAACTGATATGGCACAGTGTCACTGGTGGGTACCAGCATTGCATGGAGCCGGACCAGGGTCAGGCAATCCTCAAGGATATCCACCAAGGCGAATGTGGTCACCACGCGGCTTCAAGATCACTTGTCGCCAAAGCTTTCTGCCATGGTTTCTTCTGGCCGACTGCTCTAGAAGACGCCAAGGAGTTAGTCCAGAAGTGTAAAGGGTGCCAGAAGTTCCATTCCAAGCCACACTTGCCGTCTTCTGCGCTCAATACCATTACCATTGCCTAGCCCTTTGCCGTTTGGGGGCTGGACATGGTGGGGCCATTCAAGACGGCTCATGGCGGCATGACTCATTTGCTTGTCGCTGTGGACAAGTTCACCAAGTGGATAGAAGCAAAGCCAATCAAGATGCTGAATGGGCCGACTGCCGTGACCTTCATCACCGACATGACCACTCGGTACGTCATACCACACAGAATCATCATCGACAATAGCACAAACTTCGCCAAAGGAGCCTTGGCTCGTTTCTGCGCGACACAGGGCATCCGACTGGACTTAGCATCCATTGGCCATCCGCAGTCAAACAGCCAAGTGGAGCGAGCAAACGGCCTCATTCTGTCCGGCATCAAGCCCCGACTGGTCGAGCCTCTAGAGCGTTCATCCGGCCGCTAGCTCGATAAGCTGCGGCCGTCCTTTGGAGCCTGCGCACAACTCCGAATAAGTCAACCGGCTTCACGCCCTTCTTCCTTGTCTACGGTGCTGAATTCATCATCCCGACAGACATATAATTCGACTCCCCATGAGTCACCATGTACACCAAAGCGGATGCCAAGGAGGCACGAGAAGACGGCGTCGATCTACTAGAAGAGGGCCGGCTGTTGGCACTCAGCCGGTCCGCCATCTACCAGCAGAGTCTGCGCCAATACTACAACCGCAAAGTGAAGCCAAGATCCTTCCAAGAGGGAGACCTTGTGCTCCGGCTGATCCAGCGAACAGCCGGCCAGCACAAGCTCTCGGCACCTTGGGAAGGCCCTTTCATCGTCAGCAAAGTGCTGGGCAACGGTTCCTACTACCTGATCGATGCTTAGAAGCCCAAAGCACGCAAAATAGATGACTCAGGCAAGGAGACGGAGAGGCCATGGAACGCAAACGTCCTCCGAAGATTTTTCAGTTAAAAGCAGTATGTATCACGCTACCTTTTGTATTAAGTACGAAGACTCCAGGTCCTCCGAGAAGAGCTCGGGGACTACCCTCTTTTATCTATATGATAATTGTTCTGCCTATGAATGCGTTGTTTTATTATTCCACCTATCACTGGGTTCGACCAGTCGAACCGGAGGCTTTCCGCCTTCTGCTATATGTCGTTTCCCGCATTCGTAGAAGTAGTGTGTCGGCACCAGAAAACTTCTCCTATCAGTAACCACAGCTCGCAGAGCGACTATATGGTGGGCAGGGGTTGCAAAGAAATGCCCACATGGAAAATGGCTAAGGAAAATGCGCATATAGCTTGGGCCGGCATCCCGCCTTCTCGGCCGGCTGCTGAGCAGCCGGCCGGCCGGCTTCTGCTTACCTTGCCAACACTCCAAATGGCTAAGTACTTGCCCTCCCATAAAAAGCTAAGTACTCAACCCAGCCGCAGCCCACAGAGTGGCTGTTTGGCTGGCAAGAGGATAGCCAGGGGAGGGCGGCAAAGGAAAAAAAGCAAGGAGCGGCAAGCAAGAAAAGTCAGAAGCCGGTAAACAAAGCATAATTTGCGACAAAGAATATTTACATAGCAAAAGGCCCATTGGCCAGCATTCAAGAAAGTTTGATATACACCCCGCGGGTGGAATTGTGCAAATTTAATCAAAGTTTGTCGAGGCTAATGAGCAGAAAAATAAAAGACAACAGCCTAAGGAGCGGCAGAAGGTTCCGGCTGGACGGTGGAGTCGGCGGCGCCGGTTGGGGCAGCAGAGGATTGCGGCTGGATGGCGGAGTCGGTGGCACCAATCGGAGCAGTGGACGGTTGGATTATAGAGTCGGTGGTGCCAGTCGGTAGAACGGGCGGCTGGTCGGTCTCTGCCTAGCCGCCTCCAGCAGCAGTCGGCGCACTTGAGCATGGGTCGTTGCTCGAGGCATGGTCAGGTTGTGGCTGGCCATCGGCTCCGACCTCCGGTGCGTTTGTCAGGACCCCGACTCAATGCCACATCGATCTAGCATGTAACACCTCATATCACTTTGCGGCCACACGCACGGTATCCCCACGGGTGTCGCCTTACCTTTGCCGGGGACCGTTTGCGCCTTTTGGCACACGTATATTATAGTGTCGCTAGCATCCATATGATAAGGAGCCTGGGCTGACAAGGCTAGTCGTAAACCCAAAGTGGCACAAACTTACAGGGATAGGCATCCATGACCCAGCATCGAACGTGTCGGTCATCAGCGAGTAAATCCAGGTTGTAGCACTGGGCTAGCAGGACTCCGGTGAACCGGGCTGTAGCGGGCTAACAGGACTCCGGTATTCATCGCGTGACATTGACACGGGAACGAAGAAGGACACATGCCGGCCAGCCTAAGTGTTCCGGAGCAGTAGCAAGCTACCATGGCTCAGTGGAAGCACTAGGAGACATTTCCCGGTAAGAGAGGCTACTAAGGATAAACAACTAGATAGTCAGATCCCACACATACCAAGCATTTCAATAACATACACACAATATGCTCGATATGTGCAAATACAACATGGCATCACAACATGACTCTACAACTCAAGTATTTTATTCAATAGGCTCCCAGGAGCGAGATATTACAAACATGGGTCTCACGACCCAACATTCAGAGCATACAAGTCAAAGCACATGCGGAAGCTTAACATGTCTGAGTACAGACAACTACAAATGAAAAAGGCTGAGAAGCCTGACTAGCTACCAGATCCTGCCGAGGGCACAAGATCGTAGCTGAGGTAACAAGCTAAACGTCGAAGTCCACACGGAACTACTAGAGAGACTGAAGTCTCTCTGCAAAAACATAAAATAGGCAAACGTGAGTACAAATGTACCCAGCAAGACTTACATCAGAACTAACTACATACGCATCATTATCAACAAAGGGGATGGTGGGGTTTAACTGCAGCAAGACAGCTTTGACTTGGTGGCTATCCTGAACTACGACTGCAAGTAACTCTTTGGAGGTGGCGCACACGAGTCCACATATTCACCATATCAATACACCACTATGGATCCGCTCACGTCTCCCTACGAGAACACCATCCATAGCACTCACGCTTATCTTGCGTATTTTAGAGTATCCACTTTCACTTTTCTATGAACTGTACAGGCAACCCAGAAGTCCTTTATCGCGGACACGGCTATTCGAATAGATCATATTAACCCTGCAGGGGTGTACTTCTTCACACACGCTCTCGCCACTTACCACCATGTACACGTCATGTATCTCGGAAACCTTCAGGCGGAAGCCTGGCGAGGGAGTCGGCCACGACCTAACTAACCACGCAAGTCTCTCGTCCAGGTTTATCGCCTATTCGGGTTCCATCCGCAAGGAGATCCGGCTGGGGTGTCGCTCATGGCCCCAGACGATGTGTGCAGGGTTCCCAAGTCCACCATTCGGGTGCCACTTGGTACACCAGGCCACTGTGCCAAGTCTGTCCCAAGCCCACCTGTACCGGGTGCCACTTGGTAGACTACTAACACTACCTACAAACACCAAAAACTAGTTGCAACTCCTGGACAGAGATCAGGTTGATTAAAAAGTCGAGAGGGGCACTTAAGCATTCCAATGCATGGTAGTAGCTGTTCATGGATCACAAACACAAAAATCAGTTCCTGAGGACGGCTTCAATGAGACAACCCACCATGTACTCCTACATGGCCTCTCACCGCTACCTTTACCAAATCGTGTTCACACACTTAGCTCACACACAGTAGGACATGTTCACCACTTTCCAATTCATTCCCGATGAACCAGACCTGACTCAACTCTAAGCATTAGCAGGCATGACAAACAAGCATGAATGAGTAGGCACATCAGGGCTCAAACAACTCCTACTCATGCTAGTGGGTTTCATCTATTTACTGTGGCAATGACAGGTCATGTAGAGGAAAGGGGTTCAACTACCGCAGCATGTAACAGTTGAATCGTTGTTGTCCTAATGCAGTAAAAGAGAGCAGGAGCGAGAGAGTGGGATTGTATCAGAATGAACAAGGGGGTTTTGCTTGCCTGGCACTTCTGAAGATGATATAGCTCTTCATCGGTGTCATCGAGCTCCTCGTCGAAACCACGTCTATCGAGACGGGACAACTACCGGCAACGGAGAAGGAAGCACAATCAATGCAATGCGCAATATGATGCATGATCATGACATGGCAAAATGAGTGTGTTGGGCTAATGCAACTAAAACCAGATTAAATGAAGTTGGTTCGAACCAAAGATTCAAATTCAACTCCATATGTGATTATTCAAATGCCATTCATATGATTTGTGCTGAACAGCAGCTATAAGTTGTTCTAACATGCATGAAAATGGTACAGATGGATAGATTGGATTTTTCTGATCATTTTTCATATATAAATTATTTCATTCTGAGCTACGGTTGAATTTATATGATTTTTAGAAGTTTAGGGCATTTTCTAGAATTTCTTGAATAAGATTAAATCCAGAAAATCAATTACTGCGTCAGCATCATGTAACCATGACATCAACGAGTCAACCGAGGCTGACCAGTGTCAAACCTGACCAGTGGGGTCAACTGGTCAGTGACCCAGCATCATTGGTGTCACGAACAGGTGGGTCTGGCCAATGGCCACATCAGCGAGGTCAACGCCGACGCGTGGGGCCACTGTGATTAATTTAAACTAAACAGGAGTTTAGTTGTGATTAATTAGAGGCGTGGGGCCCATTTGTAAGTGACTAGCGGTGGGTTAGTTAGTGGCCTCGTTAGCCGCTAATGACGATGCCACATCGGCATGGCCAGGGTTAGGCCGCCGGCGACCTTCCGGCGCGGCGGAGTCCACTCGGGACAGCGCTACAGGGGGCGGCTGGGTGAGCGAAGGGTACCAGGAGGAGGCCCTCACTCACGCGCGTCCAACGGTGGCCGTGGGGATGCCGGGGACGGCTTATAGCGGCGGCGGCGGCGAGCATATGCGGCGGCGGAGCTTCGGCCATTGCGGGGCTATGGCTTAGAGGACGAGCGCGACCAGGGGAGAAGGGGTATACGGCATGGGTGCTCACAGCGCATCCGATGGCGTCGTCAACGAGGTCGGGGATGGCCAGGTTGCTGCGAAGCGATGGTGACTTCCTTCGGGCACCGACGGCGAAGATGGCGACATTGGCGATGAAGCGGAGCCCTCCGGCTCATTTCCTTCGGTGTGGAGACGAGGTGCTCGACGGTGGAGCTTCTAGACCCAGCGATGCGGCGATAGGAGGACGGTGGCTATGCGTACACAAGACGGCGGCCATCGCGGTTGCTCGCGGATGGAGCTCGGGGAGGAGCTAGGGGTGAGGGAGAGACCAGAGAGATGGGGGAGTGAGGGAGGAGGTCCGCGGGGCTTCTCCAGGCGCGTCGGAGGGGCTCGGGGGCGCCTCCGTGGCAAGTAGGAGGTGGAGCTCCTGTGTGCGCTGCTGCTGGCACGCAGCTGCTCCGGGGCGAGGGGAGGGACACGACGGCAGGGTGCTGGTGGGCTGGGCTAGCAGTGCCAGGCTAGGTGGGCTGCAGGTAAGCCAGGCAAGTGGGTTGCCAGGTGGATTTTCCTCCTTTCTAATTTCTGTTCTATTTTCTATTTATTTATTTTGTTCTGGGCTTTATTAAAAATGCCAGGGCATTTCCAAAAATCATGAAACTAATCATGGCTACTGTTTAGAATATATCCAACAGTAAACATTTTAGTTTATGATTATTTGAGCATTTAAAATATTTAATAGCATTTAAATGCCCAAATGCAAATACTATATGATTTAATTCAGAGCCCAAATATGTCATGGAAAAATGTGCAACACATCTGGTTATTGTTTCGAGCATTTTCCAGAAATGATGAACATTTTTAAAAGCCATTTGGAATTACTGAGAATATTTAGTTGAACCTAGTGAATTCCTTTGATGCTAGGGTTTAGGCAATCCCCATTTCAATTTTCTGAGAAATTTAAACATGATGCACACATGAAGGGCTAGCCTAGTGCATACCAGAACTAGGGATGTGACAACTCACCCCTACTAAACAAGAATCTCATCCCGAGATTCAAGACGTGAGGTAAGAAGACAGAGGGACACAAGCTAACATGATCTTCACGATCCAGGTTGCACTTCATAAGGACGTTGACTCAATCACCATCTTCATCTTGATGTCTTGCTCCGAGAACTCCAACCGACATGAGAATGAGAGGAGAAAAGAACTCTAGAAGGATCGACCTTCTCGAAGATCGAACAACTTAGGATCAACTCATGGAATGAGACATAGCAACATCACTCGAGCTGAGACACGAAACACACATCTAGACGGATGGAGTGGAACAAATGATGAGGGTTCACTAGGTAGACAACAATTCCACGCTTAAAAGGGTGGTGAACGGTTGTCAACGTAGCGAGGAGTTGAGTTGCCATGATGCCACAGCGGGACATCCTGGAGGAGGGTGATTCGTAGATTATTACCTTAAGTGGCAAAAAGAATTACCTTTGATTCAAAGATCATTGGAGCTCTTTATACCAGCCTAATGCAAATCACAATCGATTATTTGAAGGAGTTCGAAGGAAAAGCATACTCAGTTTGGAAAGAAAACTAGAGTTATAAGACAACACAGCAAACGGAAAGCACATTCCAATTGATACTGAGAGTATAACCCAGTGACTGAGCATGCTCTCAAGAACTTGAGCATTTCCATATTCATCAAGGTTTACCAACATCCGTGCCGATTATCCTGGCAACACAACTTACTACCGTGATGAATAATGGTGGACAATGCAGATGCAAAGGAAGATAACACCTTCTCAGATTTCACCTTAGCGAGGCCAAGGAAAAAAATCTGGATGATTGACCGAGAGACATTTAGCACTCCGCTTCTAATGTTCTCCCTGACATTCTAGGTACCACGATCATGCTTAAAAGCATCAACATGGCCATCAAGTAAAGGTCGGACTTCAGAATACAAAGGATCCATAAGGAGCATCTTCTATAATAAGTCACTCGAAATCCTCATGGAGAAGATGGTCGACTTGCTCAATCAAGATACTACAATGATAGATCTTCCGGCTAGGTGTGTCGGCCAGAACATCAACCTTATCGGGACCAACATCATAGATCTTGGAAAGGTTCCAACCATCATATCTGCCTGAGATTCAGATCTGGTTGGTAACATGATATTCCAGACACATCAAGTCTAGAAAGAAAAATGAAAGTTTGCAACACAAATCGACGAGATGACGTTGCGAGATTCTCGGGAAATGAACTACGATAGCAAGCTCCAAAACATGAGTTGTTTCTTCTACATACATGTGAACACGCTGTCCCAGACAAGCATGACCACATAGTAGTCTTATAATAAAACACTACCAAGTTCAGGTTGGGAACCATCATCGGGGATATCGAAGTCTTTACGCAAGTCCATGGATTAGATCCCAAGCATAGACTTCTCTTCCTTGAACAAGTCAATCAGTGGCTTGGTGTGCTAGGGAACACATATAGAATGGAGGTGGCCAACCTGCCAAACCATAGAGTACTTCGCACATGTGCAAGACCAACTTGGGACGATTCCGGAGGAGGCAAAAACAAGCTTTCCTGAATTCACGGCGGCAACTTACATCAAATGCACATGAACTGGAGGAAGTCACTTCTTACATCCGAACATATGCTTCATGAGCTAGCATGAAGAAATGCTTTCAAAAGTTTCCAACACTAGCTTAATGTTCAAAAAAAATTATGGAGAAGACAAGGATGTTGTCGATGGGCTCAACAACAATTCATCTAGATTCCTTTGGAGATGGAATTCCATAACTATGTGGACAAGGTGATAGTATTGGTCGGACCCAAAAGACATAATGGTGTATGCTCTAGGAATCAACCTCGAGTAAGACAACATTACGAACATCGTTGGTTCTGATTTGATTTGAGGATAGCCCACACTCAAATCAAAGTTTTGGTTAGGACGATAGGTCCAGCAATTGATCGCGATGATCAATCAATGAAGATGTCACCTTTCTTCAACACACATATAGGATATCCCTTAGAATGAACTAAGTCGGACAAGCTTTCATCTTCCAACTCTCCAAGTTGTTGTTTAGCTTAACCAACTAGCTCAGGGGTATCCAACACAGATTCTTGGAGAAGGGGGTGGTTACAAGGAACCAACTTGATCACGGACTCAACATAGCGGTCAGGTGACAACCTGGTGATACCTCTGAGAAGATATTCGGAAAATCACGAACCACCGATATGTTACTAAGCACGGAAACAATCATGTTTTTCAGGGAAAGACGATATGATCAAATAAGCGAGGGATTGGCACAATCCTAACTCATTGATCGAAGTGTGCACCAGAAATAAGGACTAGGTAGCACGATCAACCCTAGGATGGTGATTCATTAACCAACATGCTAAGGATGAAATTATTGTCCTTTAACTACCAAGCAATGGAGCTGCTAGGAGTATAAATTTCACACATCATGATTCACTTGTCGGCATTTCGGTTGCAACAACACGGGAGCCGACAAATGAATAATGAGGGCAAGAAGTATCACTTTATCAAGAGTTCGTAGGATGGTGTGCAATTCCCATGATATTCTTGATATAAAGATGGTAATACTCCAAGTTAGGACATAGCAAGAGCTAGATTAGCATTTTGATCTGCGGAACACAACTACTTTGACCCAATCCTAGATATGGATGAGGTACTGGAGTTTGTTTCTCCTAGTCATTGCAGAATAGAATGGCTTGATGGACCACAAGAGTAATAGGCATCGATGAACGAATGCACGCATACTCTTGACTATCAATTGATAGACGAGGGTCAGAAGATGACTAAGGGGGACAACTCAAAAGAACATACGATTTTCTGAGTTGTGGACGCATGGATTAGAATGTCGAGCAAAGCTCAACATTTCTTCCGGATAACCCATGCAGGGAGGTAGGTTTGGCAGGGTCGCAATATAAAATGGGGAACTCATCGAGAGCACTCTTGTTGTGATCTCTTGGTTCAAGAACTTCTGCCATACGCAGTTCATGGTATTTAGAAGAACAATATACCATGGACCTCGAGGACTATCACAAAGGTTACTAATAACCTAAAGGAACTAGCAAACACTATCAACATGAGATAAGTAGGGTGAATCTCGGGTTCAAGAACCCAGGAGTAGAATACCTACTACTAGGTAGCATCACAGGATGCTTTCGAGAATAATGGCCAGAATCATCACACTGAGATACAAAGCATTGCTAGATTACCGAATGATTCTCTAGGATGCGTAGGGTCATAATACTAGCTCCAACATATACGACGAGGTAACGGAGTACCTCAACTCTACGATTAGTGTGGTTAATCTGGCCCAAAGGAACATCGAGGATGGAAGGAAAGGACTTGCAAATGCATCAGACTGTTTAGAAACCTGGGATGACTTGGACAACATAACGGCTGTAAAAGCTTAAGAAAATTTGAGGCAGCCTACAAAAATGGTGGCATAACCACTCAACATCACCATATCAAGGTTCTGAGACCAGCTATGAACATACGGAAGTAGTAGGAACTGAACCGAGGCTTAAGTCCAACAATTCTATAAGTCTACGGATTAGAAACACGTGATCCTAATAGAAAGAAGAGATAGCCTAGTTCCTTAACCCCATAGGAAAGATAGGATGACTCAGATCAGAAGGCATAAGGTATAAGGAGTAAAAAGAGCCTTATGTTCCATCCCACAATCAATTCCCTTATATAACTAAAGAATTTCTAGACCCAACTTCGACCAGTTTGGCTTGGTAATCCTACAGGCAGTCAAGCTTTGATACCAAAGCTGTCAGGACCCCGACTCAATGCCACATCGATCTAGCATGTAACACCTCATATCACTTTGCGGCCTCATGCACGGTATCCCCATGGGTGTCGCCTTACCTTTGCTCGGGACCGTTTGCGCCTTTTGGCACACATATATCATAGTGTCGCTAGCATCCATATGATAAGGAGCCCGGGCTGACATGGCTAGTCGTAAACCCAAAGTGGCACAAACTTACAGGGACAGGCATCCATGACCCAGCATCAAATGTGTCGGTCATCAGCGAGTGAATCCAGGCTGTACCACTGGGCTAGCAGGACTCCGGTGAACTGGGCTGTAGCGGGCTAACAGGACTCCGGTATTCATCGCATGACATTTCCCCGAAGGGACAGACACATGAACGAAGAAGGACACATGCCGGCCAGCCTAAGTGTTCCGGAGCAGTAGCAAGCTACCATGGCTCAGTGGAAGCACTAGGAGACATTTCCCAGTAAGAGAGGCTACTAAGGATAAACAACTAGATAGTCAGATCCCACACATACCAATCATTTCAATAACATACACACAATATGCTTGATATGTGCAAATACAACATGGCATAACAACATGACTCTACAACTCAAGTATTTTATTCAATAGGCTCCGAGGAGCGAGATATTACAAACATGGGTCTCACGACCCAACATTCAGAGCATACAAGTCAAAGCACATGCGGAAGCTTAACATGTCTGAGTACAGACAACTACAAATGAAAAAGGCTGAGAAGCCTGACTAACTACCAGATCCTGCCGAGGGCACAAGATCGTAGCTGAGGTAACAAGCTAAACGTCGAAGTCCACGCGGAACTACTAGCGAGACTGAAGTCTATCTGCAAAAACATAAAATAGGCAAACGTGAGTACAAATGTACCCAGCAAGACTTACATCAGAACTACCTACATATGCATCATTATCAACAAAGGGGATGGTGGGGTTTAACTGCAGCAAGCCAGCTTTGACTCGGTGGCTATCCTGAACTACGACTGCAAGTAACTCTTTGGAGGTGGCGCACACGAGTCCACATATTCAACATATCAATACACCACAATGGATCCGCTCTCGTCTCCCTACGAGAACGTCATCCATAGCACTCACGCTTATCTTGCATATTTTAGAGTATCCACTTTCACTTTTCTATGAACTGTACAGGCAACCCAGAAGTCCTTTACCGCGGACACGGCTATTCGAATAGATCATATTAACCCTGCAGGGGTGTACTTATTCACACACGCTCTCGCCACTTACCGCCATGTACACGTTATGTATCTCGGCAACCTTGAAGCAGAAGCCTGGCGAGGGAGTCGGCCACGACCTGACTAACCACGCAAGTCTCTCGTCCAGGTTTATCGCATATTCGGGTTCCATCCGCAAGGAGATCCGGTCGGGGTGTCGGTCACGGCCCCAAACGATGTGTGCAGGGATCCCAAGTCCACGATCCGGGTGCCACTTGGTACACCGGGCCATTGTGCCTAGTCTGTCCCAAGCCCACCTGTACCGGGTGCCACTTGGTAGACTACTAACACTACATACAAACACCAGAAACTAGTTGCAACTCCTGGATAGAGATCAGGTTGATTAATAAGTCGAGAGGGGCACTTAAGCATTCCAATGCGTGGTAGTAGTTGTTCATGGATCACAAACACAGAACTCAGTTCCTGAGGACAGCTTCAATGAGTCAACCCACCATGTACTCCTACATGGCCTCTCATCGCTACCTTTACCAAATCGTGTTCACACACTTAGCTCACACACAGTAGGACATGTTCACCACTTCCCAATTCATTCCCGATGAATCAGACCTGACTCAACTCTAAGAAGTAGCAGGCATGACAAACAAGCATGAATGAGTAGGCACATCAGGGCTCAAACAACTCCTACTCATGCCAGTGGGTTTCATCTATTTACTATGGCAATGACAGGTCATGTAGAGGAAAGGGGTTCAACTACCGCAACATGTAACAGTTGAATCGTTGTTGTCCTAATGCAGTAAAAGAGAGCAGGAGCGAGAGAGTGGGATTGTATCGGAATGAACAAGGGGGTTTTGCTTGCCTGGCACTTCTGAAGATGATATAGCTCTTCATCGGTGTCATCGGGCTCCTCGTCGAAACCACATCTATCGAGAGGGGACAACTACCGGCAACAGAGAAGGAAGCACAATCAATGCAATGCACAATATGATGCATGATCATGACATGGCAAAATGAGTGTGTTGGGCTAATGCAACTAAAACCAGATTAAATGAAGTTGGTTTGAGCCAAAGATTCAAATTCAACTCCATATGTGATTATTCAAATGCCATTCATATGATTTGTGCTAAACAGCAGATATAAGTTGTTCTAACATGCATGAAAATGGTACATATGGATAGATTGGATTTTTCTGATCATTTTTCATATATAAATTATTTCATTCTGAGCTACGGTTGAATTTATATGATTTTTAGAAGTTTAGGGCATTTTTTGGAATTCCTGAATAAGATTAAATCCAGAAAATCAATTACTGCGTCAGCATTGTGTAAACATGACGTCAGTGAGTCAACCGAGGCTGACCAGTGTCAAACCTGACCAGTGGGGTCCACTAGTCAGTGACCCAGCGTCATTGGTGTCACGGATAGGTGGGTCCAGTCAATGGCCACGTCAGCGAGGTCAACGCCAACGCGTGGGGCCACTGTGATTAATTTAAACTAAACAGGAGTTAAGCTGTGATTAATTAGAGGCGTGGGTTAGTTAGCGGCCTCGTTAGCCGCTAATGACGACGCCACGTCGGCATGGCCGGGGTTAGGCCGCCGGCAACCTTCCGGCGCGGCGGAGTCCACTCGGGACAGCGCTACAGGGCGCGGCTGGGCGAGCGAAGGGCACCGAGAGGAGGCCCTCACTCGCTTGCATCCAACGGTGGCTGTGGGGATGCCGGGGATAGCGTGTAGCGGCGGTGGAGCTTCGGCCATGGCGGGGCTACGGCCTAGAGGACGAGTGCGATTAGGGGAGAAGGGGTAAACGGCGTGGGTGCTCACAACGCATCCGATGGCGTCGTCAACGAGGTCGGGGATGGCCGGGTTGCTGCGAATCAATGGTGACTTACTTCGGGCACCAACGGCGAAGGTGGCTCGTTTCCTTCGGTGTGGTGACGAGGTGCTCGACGGTGGAGCTTCTAGACCAGGCGATGCGTCGACAGGAGGACGGTGGCTACGCGTACGCAAGATGGAGGGCGTCGCGGTTGCTCGCGGATGGAGCTCGGGGAGGAGCTAGGGGTGAGGGAGAGACCAGAGAGATGGGGGAGTGAGGGAGGAGGTCCACGGGGCTTCTCCAGGCGCGTCGGAGGGGCTCGGGGGCGCCTCCGTGGCAAGCAGGAGGTGGAGCTCCTGTGTGCGCTGCTGCTGGCACGCAGCTGCTTCGGAGCGAGGGGAGGGACATGATGGCAGGGTACTGGTGGGCTAGGCTAGAAATGCCAGGCTAGGTGGGCTGCAGGTAAGCCAGGCAAGTGGGCTGCCAGGTGGATTTTCCTCCTTTCTAATTTCTGTTCTGTTTTCTATTTATTTATTTTGTTCTGGGCTTTATTAAAAATGCCAGGGCATTTTCAAAAATCATGAAACTAATCATGGCTACTGTTTTGAATATATCCAACAATAAACATTTTAGTTTATGATTATTTGAGCATTTAAAATATTTAATAGCATTTAAATGCCCAAATGCAAATACTATATGATTTAATTCAGAGCCCAAATATGTCATGGAAAAATGTGCAACACATCTGGTTATTGTTTCCAGCATTTTCCAGAAATGATGAACATTTTTAAAAGCCATTTGGAATCACTGAGAATATTTAGTTGAACCTAGTGAATTCCTTTGATGCTAGGGTTTAGGCAATCCCCATTTCAATTTTCTGAGAAATTTAAACATGATGCACACATGAAGGGCTAGCCTAGTGCATACCAGAACTAGGGATGTGACATCCCTAGTTCTAGTATGACCTAGACTAGCTAGTCATGTGTGCATCATGTTTAAATTTCATTTAAATTTGAAATGAGGATTTGTGAAACCCTCAAAATCATTTCTGGAAATGACCCAGATAAAAAAATGCTCCAAAAAGGTCCAAGAAAATGCTCATGTTGCCCTATGAAAATACTGGACAGAGATAAAAATCAAACCATTATTTTTGGGAGCTCATAAGTATTTATTTGGGCATTTGGAATTAATGCATAATTATTTGCATTGGATATATAAATGTTATATATATATTATATGTCCAAAAATTATGCCATTTGTTGAGGAGCTTTGGAATAATGCCACTAGTTCCTACAAAAATGGGCATAAGGAAATAAATTGATTTAGTATTATTATTAAATCAAAACATATGTCAAAAAATAGAAAATAAACAAATGGGAAAAAAACCTACCTGGCGCTTACCTCCCTGTGCAGCCACCTGGCGGCCCAAGTGGCCAGCCCAGCAGCAGCCCACCCCACTGGCGCCTCTGTCGTCTTCCTCCCCCTCGCCCAAAGCAGCTGCGTGGCCGGCATGCCGCAGCCGCGCCACGGCCTCCTGCCTGCCTGTCCTCCCCTCCGGCACCCTGGATGCCCTGCACGTCACCACGCGCCCCCCGGACCCTCTCACTCTTCCCAGTCCTTTCCTCACCTCTCTCTTGCTCTAACTCTCACGGCCGAGCGCCACCGCCGCCACCGGCCACTGTTGCCGCGCCCACCGTCACGGCCTCGCCCCTCCGACGTGCCCAAGAGCTTCGGCGCGCCTCCCTCGTCCTCCTCGTCGAGCCACACACCTCCGGATGGCCTCCATCGTCGCCACCGTCGTCTTCTTCATCGCCGGCCGCCGTGGATCTCCACCGCCCGCACGTCACCGTCCGGTCGTCCCCGAGCTTGCCGTCAACGCCATCGAGTCCGCCGTGAGCCCCTACATCGATTCCCCCTTCTCCCCTGCCTCCCCGCGCTGATGCGAGCCTCGCTCCGGCGAGCTCCGCTGCCCCGCAACCTCCCGTCGCCTCCGCCGGAGGCGCATGAGCGCCAGGAACCCACAGAGCCCCTCCGCGCGGCGTTTGGTCGCCGGAGGGCGAAACCCGAGCCGTTCCGCCGTCGCTGACCTCGCCGGTGGCTGAACTCCGGCCGTATCGACGTGGCAGCGTCATTAGCAGCTAATGGTGCCGCTAATTAACCCCTTCAGTGACACCGACAGCTAGGCCCTGCGCCTACTTAACTCCGGTTTATTTTTTGTTTAAATTAGCTTATAATCCAGCGGGACCCACCCGTCAGGGTTGACTTGCTGATGTGTTCATTGACCTGACCCCACATGTCGATGACCCAGACAACACAGTGTGACTGACCAGTGGACCCCACTGGTCAGGTTTGACCTGGTCAGCCGCAGTTGACTTGCTGACATCACAGTGACACAGTGCTGACGCAGTTATTCATTTTTTGGATTTAAAATTAATCAGGAAATTCCAGAAAATGATTCAAACTTCAAAAATTCATAGAAATTCAACCATAGCTCAGATTGAAATAATTTATATATGAAAATTTATCAGAAAAATGCAGTCTATCCATCTGCTCTAGTTTCATGCATGAAAAACCAACTTATACCTACTGTATAAATGGAACACTAAAATGGCATATATAAGAGCTTAATTTGGAGTTTCATTTGAACCCTTGATTCAAATGGACTTCATTCAATTTGAATACTAGTTGCATTAGCTCAAACAGCATCACATCTACATGCCATGTTCATGCATCATATTGTTGCATATGTTTGTGTATTGATTGCCGACACAGTTCCATCTCGATAGGTCCTGCTCCGGAGTCTGTTCCAGAGTACCTGTCTGTGAAGCAGTGCCTCCTCTGTTGATCTACCAGGCAAGCAAACCCCCTTTGTTCATTCTGATACAATCCTACTCTCTCGCTCCTGCTCTCAGTTATTGCATTAGGACAACAACGTTTCAACTACTACTTTGTGCTGCGGTAGTTGAACCCATTCCTCTGCATGACCTGTCATTGCCACAGTAAATAGTTGAAACCCACTAGCATGTGTAGGAGTTGATTGAGCCATGTTGTGTTCCTACCATGCCATGCCTGCTATTGCTTAGAGTTGTGTCAGGTCTGGTTCATTGGGAATGAATTGGAGTGTTACGAAATGTTTTGGTGCTGAGAGTTAAGTGTGTGAACACGATTTGGTAAAGGTAGCGGTGAGAGGCCATGTAGGAGTACATGGTGGGTTGTCTCACTAGAACCGTCCTTAAGCACTGAGTTCTATGTATGTTGTCCAATGACACGATACTACCACACATTTGGCTCCGGGCGCTCCAAGCCCTCTTGACTTATTAACCAACTTGATCTCTGTCCAGGAGTCGCAACTAGTTTTTGGTGTTTGTAGGTAGTGTTAGTAGTCTACCAGGTGGCACCCGGCCAGGTGGGCTTGGGACAGACTAGGCACAAGTGGCACGGTGTACCAAGCGTAGATCCATCCGGCGAGGTGGGCTTGGGAACCCTGCACACATCGTTTGGGGCCGTGAGCGACACCCCGGCCGGATCTCCTCGCGGATGGAACCCGAATAGGCGATAAACATGGACTAGAGTCTTGTGTGGTTAGTCAGGTCATGGCCAACACCCTCGCCAGGCTTCCGCTTGAAGGTTGCCGAGATACATGACGTGTGCATGGCGGTAAGTGGCGAGAGCATGTGTGAAGAAGTACACCCCTGCAGGGTCAACATGATCTATTCGAATAGCCGGGTCCGCGGTTATGGACTTCTTGGATGCTTACATGGTACATAGACAACTTGAAGTGGATACTATAAAATGCTCAAGACAAGTGTGAGTGCTATGGATGGCCTTCTCGTAAGGAGACGGGGATGAATCCATAGTAGTGTATTGTGTGGAGATTAGTGGACTCGTGTGCGCCATATCACCTCAAAGAAGTTCTGGTAGTCGTAGAACAGGATAGCCACAGAGTCAAAGCTGGCTTGCTACAACTAAACCCCACATTAGCCTCTTGATACAAATGCATGTATGATAGGATCTGATGTAAGTCTTGCTGAGTACCTTTGTACTCATGTTGCTTTATTTATGTTTTTGCAGCGGAGACTTCGGTCTTACTAGTGTCTTGTGGACTTCGACAAGTAGCTTGTACCTCAGCTACGATCTTGATTGGATATTGTAGTTAGCCAGGCTCTTCAACCTTTTTCTTTTGTAGATGTCTGTACCCAGACATGTAATGCTTCCGCTTGTTACTTGTATGCTCTGTATGATGGGTCCTGTGACCCCTGTTTGCAATAAATGCTATGATGGCTCTTCTGAGCCTTTATCTATTTGAGTTGTTGAGTTATGCCGTGATGCCATGTTGTACAGCACATACTTGCATGTAATGCATACATGTAATGTGTATTGCTATGTGTGGGATTTGACTATCTAGTTGTTTATCCTTAGCAGCCTCTCTTACTGAGAAATGTCTCCTAGTGCTTCCACTGAGCCCTGGTAGCTTGCTACTGCTCCGGAACACTTAGGTTGGCTGGCATGTGTCCTTCTTCGTTCCTGTGTCTGTCCCTTCGGGGAAATGTCACGCGGTGTCTATCGGAGTCCTGTTAGCCTGCTACAGCCCGGTTTACCGGAGTCCTGGTAGCCCAGCTGCTACAGCCCGGATTCACTCGCTGATGACCGACACGTTCGTTGATGGGTCATGTATGCCTGTCCCTGTAAGTTAGTGCCACTTTGGGTTGACGACTAGCCATGTCAGCCCGGGTTCTTTGTCATATGGATGCTAGCGACACTATCATATACGTGTGCCAAAAGGTGCATGCGGTCCCGGGCATGGTAAGGCGACACCCGTGGGAATACCGTGCGTGAGGCTGCAAAGTGATATGAGGTGTTACATGCTAGATCAGAGTGGCATAGAATCGGGGTCCTGACAGCAGCAATACGACCCAACATTCAGAGCATACACATCAAGCACAAGCGGAAGCTTAACATGTCTGAGTACAGACATCTACAAATGAAAAAGGCTGAGAAGCCTAACTATCTACCAGATCCTACCGAGTGCACAAGATCATAGCTGAGGTAACAAGCTAAACGTCGAAGTCCAAGTGGAACTACTAGCGAGACTGACGTCTCTCTGCAAAAACATAAAATAGGCAAACGTGAGTACAAATGTACCCAGCAAGACTTAAATCAGAACTAACTACATATGCATCATTATCAACAAAGGGGATGGTGTGGTTTAACTGCAGCAAGCCAGCTTTGACTTGGTGGCTATCCTAAACTACGACTGCAAGTAACTCTTTGAGGTGGCGCACACGAGTCCACATATTCACCATATCAATACACCACTATGGATCCGCTCCCGTCTCCCTACGAGGACGCCATCCATAGCACTCACGCTTATCTTGCGCATTTTAGAGTATCCACTTTCACTTGTCTACGAACTGTACAGACAACCCAGAAGTCCTTTACCGCAGACACGGCTATTCGAATAGATCATATTAACCCTGTAGGGGAGTACTTCTTCACACACGCTCTTGCCACTTACCGCCATGTACACGTCATGTATCTCGGCAACCTTCAAGCGGAAGCCTGGCGAGGGTGTCGGCCACGACCTGACTAACCACACAAGTCTCTCGTCCAGGTTTATCGCCTATTCGGGTTCCATCCGCAAGGAGATGCGACCGGGGTGTCGCTCACGGCCCCAAACGATGTGAGCAGGGTTCCCAAGCCCACCTCGACGGGTGGATCTACGCTTGGTACACCGTGCCATGGTGCCTAGTCTGTCCCAAGCCCACCTGTACCGGGTGCCACTTGGTAGACTACTAACACTACCTACAAACACAAGAAACTAGTTGTAACTCTGGACAGAGATCGAGTTGGTTAATAAGTCGAGAGAGCTTGGAGTGCCCGGAGCCCAATGTGTGGTAGTAACTGTTCATGGATCACAAACACAGAACTCAGTTCCTGAGGAGGCTTCAATGAGACACCCACCATGTACTCCTACATGGCCTCTTACCACTACCTTTACCAAATCGTGTTCACACACTTAGCTCACACACAATAGGACATGTTTACACACCTCCAATTCATCCCTGGTGAATCAGACCTGACTCAACTCTAAGCAGTAGCAGGCATGACAAACAAACATGAATGAGTAGGCACATCAGGGCTCAAACAACTCCTACTCATGCTAGTGGGTTTCATCTATTTACTGTGGCAATGACAGGTGATGCAGAGGATAAAGGGGTTCAACTACTGCAGCAAGTAATAGTTGAATCGTTGTTGTCCTAATGCAGTAAAAGAGAGCAGGAGCGAGAGAGTGGGATTGTATCGGAATGAACAAGGGGGTTTTGCTTGACTGGCACTTTTGAAGATAGTAATAGTTCTTCATCGGTGTCATCGAACTCATCGTCGGAACAACATCTACTGAGGGGGGACAAACACCGGAAACAAAGAAAGAACACAATCAATTCAATGCAACAATATGATGCATGAGTGTGACATGGAAATATGTTGTGGTTTGACCTAATGCAACTAGCAACCAGATTAAATGAAGTTGATTTGAATCCAAGATTCAAATTCAAACTCCATATGTGAAGGTTTAAATGCCATTTATATGATTTGTGCTAAAAAGCAGCTATAAGTTGTTCTAACATGCATGAAAATGGTACAGATGGATATATTGGATTTTTCTGATCATTTTTCATATATAACTTGTTTGATTTGGAGTTACGGATTAATTTCTATGAATTTTTGAAGTTTTGGATATTTTCTGGAATTTCCTGAATTAAAATTAACCAGAAAATGAGTTATGGCGTCATCACTACCTCACTGTGACGTCAGTAGGGCAACGGGCGCTGCTGCAGGTCAAACCTGACCAGTGGGGTCCACTGATCAGTGACTAGGGCTGGTTAGGGCCGCTGACATGTGGGCCCAGTCAACGGCCACGTCAGCTTGGTCGAAGCTGACGCGTGGGGCCGCTGTTGTTAATTAAAACTAAACAGGAAATAAACTGTGGTTAGTTAGGCAGTGGGGACCAGCTGTCAGAGACTGTTGTGGGTAATTAGCAGTGTGATTAGGCACTAATTAAGCCGGCCAAGTCGGCGGTTAACCGCCGGTGACACACAGACGCGGCGGCGTCGCTCGTTCCCGCGACTCCGACGACGGGAGGAGGCGGGGTTGGGCTCTATGGCTGCGGCGCAATGGGGCGCATCAGGTGGTAGCCATGGGCGATGCCGGGGCGGTCAGAAACAACAATAGTGCGAGCGAGGTGGCGGCCGGAGCTCTGGTGGGTGCGGGGTTAGCGCTGCGGCTTGCAAACAAGCCGGCTATCGCGCTAGTTTTGCTCTACGGGATGTTGCGAGTGCAAAGGGCGCACGAACGGGACCAAAAGGTCATCGGGGCTTTGCCGGTGATGAGCCCGTGCGATGGCGGCTATGGTAAGCAAGGGGGCGACGGCTACAACGACCAAACGGAAGAGGGGTTAGGGGAGAAATGACCGGGGGCTCACCACGGTAACGAAGAGATGCTCGGCGGTCTCGGGGCAGGCCGGACAGCGACGAATCGACGGCGGTGATCCTCGGTGGCCGAGGAGGGGAACAACGGAGCTGGCGACATACAGGGCTTCCGGCACCTTCGGTCTTGGTGAGGAGGAAGAGGGGGGCGAGACGGGGCTTCTTGGCACGTCGGCGAGGCGAGGGAAGCACGGTGGCTGCGGCAATCAGCGTCGGTGGCGATTACGGCGCACGGGTTCAGGCGAGAGAGAGGGATCAGAGGGGCGGAGGGCCTCGGGGAAGAGTGAGAGGGGTCGGGGTGCATGTCGACGTCCAGGGCGTCCAGAGCGTCAAGGGGGAGCGGCAAGCAAGAGGTGGCCGGGGCGCGTGGCCGCGCGCACGGGGCACACGCCCGGCGTCTTTCTGTCACGAGGAAGACGACAGGGGAGGGGCCAGGTGGGCTGGGCTGGCTTTGCCCAGCTGGGCTGCTACAGTGCCGGGCCAGGTGGGCCTTGCGAGGTAAGTTCCTTTCTCTCTATTTTATTTTTTGTTTTCTATTTTCTATCTTTGTTTCTGGATTTAGTAAAAATATTAAACCTCATCTAAAAATCCTGAAACAAATTATGAGGACCTGTTGAATTATTTCCAACAACCCACATTTAGTTCCAGAATTATTTGAGCATTTAAAATTGTTATATCCATTAAATGCCCAAATTCAAATACATAACGATTTAATTCAAAAGTCCAGAAATGGCCTAGAAATATGTGCATCATTTTTGCCAGAGGTTTTCACCTTTATCAAAAATCATGAAATTTTCCAGAGGACATTTTGGATTTGTTGAAAAGTATTTTATTTAATCCTATTTGAATTCATTTGGTGCTAGGGTTTGGATCAATCCCCATTTCAGGGTTAAATGAAATTTAAACATGATGCAGCAACCAAGCTAGTCCAAGTGCATAGCAAGTCTAGGGACGTGACAACTCACCCCCACTAAACAAGAATCTCGACCCGAGATTCAAGACGTGAGGTAAGAAGACAGAGGGGACACAAAGCTAGCACAATCTTCATGATCCAGGTTGCACCTCATAAGAACCTTGATTCAATCATCATCTTTGTCTCGACGTCTTGCTCTGAAAACTCCAACTAACATGACAACGAGAGGGAAAGAAAGACTCTGGAAGGATCGATCTTCTCGAAGATCGAACAACTCAGGATCAACTCAAGGAATGAGACATTGAAACATCTCTCGAGCTGAGACATGAAGCACACATCTAGAGGAATGGAGTGGAACAGATAACGAGGGTTGACTAGGTAGAAAACAAGTACACACTTAAGAAGGTGTTGAACGGTTGTCAACGTAGCGAGGAGTTGGGTTGCCATGATCCCATAACGAGACATCTTAGAGGAGGTGACTCGTAGAATATATCCCCCTTAAGTGGCAAAAGAATTACCTTTGATTCAGAGATCATTGAAACTCTTTATACCAGCCTAAGGTAAATCATAATTGATCATTTGAAAGAGTCCGAAAGAATGACATTCTTGGGCCAGAATGGATGATGTGGACTACCTTGTTGAAGACAACGCAACGTATGATCTTGCTTACCATCGGAGGTGGATGGAACCCATGGTAGAATGACGCAATGATGGTGCAAGTTGGGGACAAATGCAAACGTCAGGAATGTTCCAACCATCATATCTGCCTGAGATTCAGATCTGGTTGGTGTCAGGAAATTCCAGACTCATCAAGTCTAGAAAGAAAAATGAAAGTTTGCAACACAAATCGACGAGATGACGTTGCGAGTTTCTTGGGGAATGAACTATGATAGCAAGCTCCAAAACATGAGCTGGTTCTGCTACATACATGTGAACATGTTGTCCAAGACAAGCATGACCACATAGTTGTCTTGTAATAAAACACTACCGAGTTCAGGTGGGGAACCATCATCAAGGATTTTGAAGTCTTTACGCGTGCTAGACTTCTTTTCCTTGAACAAATCAATCAGTGGCTTAGTGTGCTACGGAGTTCATATGGAACGAAGATGATCAGTCTAACAGACCACAGAATACTTTGCACGTGCATGACTGACTTGGGATGATTCTAGAGGAGGTAAAACAAGCCTTCTCAAACTCATGGCGGCAACTTGCATCAAATGCACATGAATTAGAGGGACTCACTTCTTTCGTCCAAACATATGCTTCACGAACGGGTCATGAAGATAACGCTTATAACAGTTTCCAATACTAGCTGGATGTTCAACACAGATCATGAAGAAGATAACAATGTTGCTGATGGGCTCAACAACAATTCATCCAGGTTTCCATATAGTTTGAGTTCCACAATTGTGTGAACACGGTGATAGCATTGGTCAGACCAAAGGATATAATGGTGTATGCTCGAGGAAACAACCACGAGTAAGACAACATTACGAATATCGTTGGTTCTGATTTGATTTGACGATAGCCCATACTCAAATCAAAGATTGGATAACATAATAGATCCAGCAATTGACCATGAGGATCAATCAATGAAGATATCATCTTTCTTCAACACACACAGAGATATCCCTTTGGAATGAACTGAGTCGGACAAGCTTTTATCTTCCAACTCTCCAAGTTGTTGTTTAGCTTAACCAACTAGCTCGGGGTATCCGACACGGATTCTTGGAGAAGGGGTGGTTACAGAAAACCAACTTGCTCACAAACTCAACATAGCGGCCAGGTGACGACCTGGTGATACTTCCGAGAAGGTATTCGGAAAATCATGAACCACCGATATGTTATTAAGCTCGAAAACAATCTTCTTTCGAAGCAAGACGATATGATCAAAGGAGCGAGGGATTGACATAATCCTAACTCATTGATCGAAGAGTGCACCAGGGAAAATGGACTAGGTAGCACGATTAATCTTAGAATGATGATTTAAAAACCAACACGCCAAGAATGAAATTATTGTCCATTAACTACCAAGCAACGGAGTTGCTAGGAGCATAGATTTCACCCATCACGATTCACTTGTCGGTGTTCCGGTTACAATAACACGGAACCGAGGAATGAATAATGATGTCGAGAAATATCACTGTATCAAGAGTTCATAGGATGGTGTGCAATTCCCATGATATTCTTAATATAAAGATGGTAATACTCCAAGGTGGAACAGAACAAAAGCTGGACTAGTATTTGATCTTTGGAACATAACTGCTTTGACCCAATCCTGGATATGGATGAGGTACAGGAGTTTGTTTCTCCTAGTCATCCTAAATAGAATGGCTTGACGGGCCACAAGAGTAATAGGCATCATTGAACAAATGCACGCATACTCTTGACTATCAATTGATAGACGAGGGTCGGAAGACAACTAAAATGGGACAACTCAAAAGAACATATGATTTTCTGAGTTGTGGATGCATGGATTAGCATGTCGAACCAAGTTCAACAGGTTTCTTCCGGATAACCCATGCAGAAAGGTAGAGCTGGCATAGTAACAACATAGAATCGAGAGCTCATCAAGAGCACTCTGGTTGTGATCTTTCGGTTCAACGAGGAACTTCTGCCATAAGCGGTTCATAGTGTCTGGAAGAAGGAAATACCACGAACCTCGAGGACTATTGCAAAGGTTACTAATATCCTAAAGGAACTAGCAAACACTATCAACATGAGGTAAGTAGGGTGAATCTCGGGTTCAAAACCCTAGGATTAGAATACCTACTAACTAAATTGCATCACGAGATGCTTCCAAGGATGATGGCCAGAATGATCACACTGGGAACACGAAACATGGCTAGATTACTAGGTGATCCCCTAGGATACCTAGGTCATAATAATAGTTCCAACATATACGTCGAGGCAATAGAGTACCTCAACTCACTGATTAGTGTGGTTAACCTAGCCCAAAGGAACATCAGGAACAGGAGTAAGGGATTTGCAACTGCATCAGACTATTTAGAAACCTGGGGTGACTCGGATAGCATAACGGCGATGAGTTCTCCATTCTATATTGTGAGTCTGCCAGTTCAACCTCTCTGCATGGATTGTCCGGAAGAAATATGTTGAACTCGTTCGACATTCTAATCCATGCGTCCACAACTCAAAAAATCGTATGTTCTTTTGAGTTGTCCCCCTTAGTCATCTTTTGACCCTCGTCTATCAATTGATAGTCAAGAGTGTGCGTGCATTCGTTCATCGATGCCTATTACTCTTGTGGTCTGTCAAGCCATTCTATTCTAGAATGACTAGGAGAAACAAACTCCAGTACCTTATCCATTTCTAGGATTGGGTCAAAGTAGTTGTATTCCGCAAATCAAATTCCAAACCGGCTTTTGTTCTATTCCACCTTGGAGTATTACCCTATTTATGTCAGGAATGTCATGAGAATTGTACCTTCTCTTATCAAATCTTGACTTAGTGATACTTCTCGCCATCATTATTCATTCCTCGGTTCCGTGTTGTCGCAACCGGAGTGCCAACAAGTGAATCGTGATGTGTGAAATCTATATTCCTAGCAACCATGTTGCATAGTGATTAATGGACGATAATCTCATTCTTAGTGTGTTGGTTACGGAATCATCATTCTAAGATTGATCGTGCTACCTAGTCCATTCTCCTGGTGCACTCCTGGATCAATGAGTTAGGATTATTTCAAATCTTCGCTCTTTTGATCATATCGTCTTGCCCTGAAAAGCAGGATTGTTCTCGAGCTTAGTAACATATCGGTGGTTCATGATTTTCTGAATATCTTCTCGGAAGTACCACCAGGTTGACACCTGACCGCTATATTGGGCTCGTGATCAAGTTGGTTTCTTGTAAACCACCCATTCTCCAAGATTTTGTGTTGGATACCCTGAACTAGTTGGTTGAGCTAAACAACAACTTGGGGAGTTGGAAGATAAAAACTTTGCTTAAACTTAGTTCATTTCAAAGGGATATCTTTTTTATATGTGTGTTGAAGAAAGATGATATCTTCATCGATTGGTCCTCGTGATCAGTTGTTGGATCTATCATCTTATCAAAACTTTGATTTGAGTGTGGGCTATCCTCAAATCAAGTCAGAACCAACGATGTTTGTAATGTTGTCTTACTCATGGTTGATCCCTCGAGCATACACCATTACATCTTTTGGTCTGACCAATACTATCACATTGTTCACATAACGGTGGAAATCCAGTGATATGGAAATTTCGATGAGTTGCTGTTGAGCCCATCAGTAGCATTTTGTCTCCTCCATGATTCATGTTGAACATCAAGCTAGTGTTGGAAACTTTTGTACGCATTATCTTCATGTCCCGTGCCTGAAGCATATGTTCGGATGAAAGAAGTGACCTCCTCTAATTCATGTGCATTTGATGCAAGTAGCCGCCGTGAATTCGAGAAAGTCAATGTTGCCTCCTCTAGAACCATCTCAAGTCAGTCATGCATGTGCGAAGTATGCTATGGTTTGATAGGCTCGCTACCTCCATTCTATTTGTGTCCCTAGCACACCAAGCCACTGATTGACTTGTTCAAGGAAAAGGAGTTGATGTGCGGATACTAGTTCATGCACAAGACTTCGATATCCTCGTTGATGGTTCCCCACCTGAACTCGGTAGTGTTTTGTTGTAAGACTACCATGTGGTCATGTTTGTCTGGGACAACGTGTTCACATGTGTGTAGCAGAACCAGGTCATGTTTTGGAGCTTGCTATCGTAGTTCATTTCCCGAGAATCTCGCAACATCATCTCGTCGATTTGTGTTGGAAACTTTCATTTTCTTTCTAGACTTGACGAGTCTGGAATATCCTGACACCAACCAGATCTGAATCTTAGGCAGATATCATGGTTGAATGTTTCCCAAGAACTATAATAGTGGTCTCTCTGTAACCCGGTAAATTGGATGTCGTGGCCAACACACCCAACCGGAAGACCTACTATAGTAGTATCTTGATTGAGAAACTTGGCCACCTCCCCATAAGGATTTCGTAGGATTTACTCCAACAATTGTTCCTTATGGATTCTCGAGCTCCCGAAGTCTGACCTTTTACCTGATGTTCAAGATACCAAACCATATCTATAAATGGGTTATGCTAGTATATCAGGGAGAACATTAGAAGCGGAGTGCTAAATGTCTCTCAGTCGATCATCCAGATTTTGTTTCCTTGGCCCCGCTAAGGTGAATTATGAGAAAGTGTTATCTTCCTTTGTATCCGCATCGTCCATCACTATTCATCATGGTAGTATGTTGTGTTGCCAGGATCCTTGACATCGATGTTGGTAAAACCTTGATGAATAGGAAATGCTCAAGTTCTTGAGAGCATGCTCAGACACTAGGTGATATCCTTGGTATCAATTGGAATGTGCCTTCCTTTTTGCCGAGTTGTTCTATAACCGTAGTTTCTGTTCCAAACTGGGCATGACATTCTTTCGAATTCCTTCAATCGATCAATTTTTAATTGCCTCAGGCTGGTATGAAGAGTTTCAATGATCTCTGAATCAAAGGTAATTCTTTTTTCCACTTAAGGGATGATTCTACGAGTCACTTTTCCTAAGGTGCCCCGTTGGGGAATCATGACAGTTAACTCCTCGCTACGTCGTGATCAAGCGTGGATTTGTTGCCTACCTAGTGAACCTTTGTCATCTGTTACACCCCATCCCTCTGAATGTGTGTTCGTGTCTCAGCTCAAGAGATGTTTTATATCTCACCCCATGAGTTGATCCTGAGTTGTTCGGTCTTCGAGAAGATTGATTCTTCTAGAGTTTACCTTTCCTCTTCTTGTCATGTTAGTTGGAGTTCTCAGAGGAAGACGTCGAGACAAAGATGATGATCGAATCAAGGTTCTTATGAAGTGCAACCTGGATTGTGAAGATTGTGCTAGCCTTGTGTCCCCTCTGTCTTCTTACCTCATGCCTTGAATCTCGGGTCGAGATTATTGTTTAGTGGGGGTGAGTTGTCACGTCCCTAGCCTTGCTATGCACTTGGACTAGCTTGGTTGCTGCATCATGTTTAAATTTCATTTAAACCTGAAATGGGGATTGTTCAAACCCTAGCACCAGATCAAATCAAATAGGTTCAACCTAAAATAATCTTCAACGAACCCAAAATGCCTTTGGAAATGTTCATGATTTTTGATAAAGGTGAAAACCTCTGCCAAAAATGATGAGCATGTTTCTTGGCCATTTATGGATTTTTGAATTAACTCATAAAGTATTTGAATTTGGGCATTTGAATGCTATAAATAATGTAAATGCTCAAATAATTCTAAAACTAATTGTGGGATGTTGCATATATTTCAGAAGGTGCCCACAATTATTTTCAGGATTTTTAGAAGCCCAAACAACTACAGAAAAATAGAAAACAGAAAGAGATAAAAGAGAGAGAAAGGAACCTACCTAACTTACCTGTGAAGCCCACCTGGCGGCCCAAGTGGCCGGCCCAGCCCACCAGGCCACCCTTCTGTCGTCTTCCTCCCCCTCGCCTCGAAGCAGCTCGGTGGCGAGCGCCGACGTCGCCCTGGCCACCTCCAGCTTGCCACCGAGGCGCCCCCAACGCGTCTGGATACGCCCCGCAGCCCCCTCTGTCTCTCCCCTCGCTCTCTACTCTCTCTCGACCCTTTCCCCATGGATCCCTCTCTCTTCCCCACCGAGTGGAGCTCGATGCAGCCGACGCCGTTTACCGCGGCCACAGCCACCCCCTCGCTCACTCCCCGCATCCCTGAGCTCCGCCCCGACCCCGTGGAGCTACACACCCGACGCACGCGACCAGAGGAGGCCCCAGTCGACCGGAGCGTCGTCGTCTTCATCTCCGGTGCCCGGAGATCGCCGTCGTCAATTCGCCGTCGCAGAAGCCTCCCCCGAGCCCACCGAGCTTCTATCCCGACCCCTTGTGAGCTCCTACGCCTTTCCCCTCTCTCGCCGCAGTCTAACTCGCCCTCTAGCGCTAGCGCTGCCGTGCCCAAGAGCTTGCTGCCGCCGGCCATGTCGCCGCCGTAGCCACCATTGCCTAGAGTTGCAACCGAGCACGTAGCCATGCTCAGTGCACCGCCAGGATGCCATAGCACCCCTCCGCACCCTCTGCTGTGCTCCCTAATGCCTACCCCGAGCTCGCCCGAGCTCCGTCCGCCGCCGCGAGCTCAACTCCGGCGAGTATAGCGCACCCCGCCCGATCCTTCCTGCTCCGTTGGATGCGGAAGAGCACGGGCTCCCTCCTGGTGGCCTCCCCGCACCTAAACGCAGCCCCTAGCGCCGCCCAGTAGCAGCTCTGCCGCGCGGGATGATCACCGCCGGCCAAACTCCGACGAGCCGACGTGGCTCCGTCATTAGGAGCTAACCCAGCCAGCTATACACCCTACTACCACTGACACCTGGGCCCCGCTAACTAATTAACCCTGGATTAGCTACTATTTAGGTTAAACTAACCCTACGGGCCCCACAGGTCAGTTTGACCTGGCCACGTCACACGTTGACTAGCCCTATACGTCAGAATTGACCCAGCTGACGTGGCCGTTGACTGGACCACATGTCAGCGACACTAATCAGCCTCAGTCACTGCCCAGTGGACCCTACTGGTCAGGTTTGATCTTAACCCGCCCTGTTGACCTGCTGATGTCAGGGTGATGTCTGGCTGACGCAGTAAATCATTTACTGGATTTATTCTTATTCAGGAAATTCCAGAAAATGTCCAAAACTTCTAAAAATCATATAAATTCAACCGTAACTCCAAATGAGATAAATTATATATGAAAAATGATCAGAAAAATCCAATCTATCCATCTGTACAGGTTTCATGCATGTTAGAACAACTTATAGTTGCTGAATTGGGAAAACAAATAAAGGCATTTGAATAATAACATATGGAGTTTGAATCTGAACCTAGGGTTCAAATCAACTCCATTTAACTGGCTGCTAGTTGCATTAGCTCCAACCACAGCATTTTGCCATGTCATGATCATGCATCATATTGTGCATTGCATTGATTGTGTTCTTCCTTGTTTGTCGGTGCTTGTCCCCTCTCAATAGACGTGGTTCTGACGCTGTGATCGTTGACACCGATGAAGAGCTATACTATCTTCAAAAGTGCCAGGCAAGCAAAACCCCCTTGTTCATTTTGATACAATCCCACTCTCTCGCTCCTGCTCTATTTTACTGCATTAGGACAACAACGATACAACTGTTACTTGTTGCGGTAGTTGAACCCCTTTATCCTCTGCAGGACCTGTCATTGCCACAGTAAATAGATGAAACCCACTAGCATGAGTAGGAGTTGTTTGAGCCCTGATGTGCCTACTCATTCATGCTTGTTTGTCATGCCTGCTATTGCTTAGAGTTGTGTCAGGTCTGATTCATCGGGGATGAATTGGAGGTGTGTGAACATGTCCTACTGTTGAGAGCTAAGTGTGTGAACACGATTTTGTAAAGGTAGCAATGAGAGGCCATGTAGGAGTACATGGTGGGTTGTCTCGTTGCAGCCGTGCTCAGGAACTGAGTTCTGTGTTTGTGATCCATGAACAGTTACTACCACACATTGGGCTCCGGGCACTCCAAGCTCTCTCGACTTATTAATCAACTTGATCTTTGTCCAGGAGTTGCAACTAGTTTCTAGTGTTTGTAGGTAGTGTTAGTAGTCTACCAAGTGGCACCCGGTACAGGTGGGCTTGGAACAGACTAGGCACCATGGCACGGTGTACCAAGCGTAGATCCACCCGTCGAGGTGGGCTTGGACCCCGACTCAATGCCACATCGATCTAGCATGTAACACCTCATATCACTTTGCGGCCTCATGCACGGTATTCCCACGGGTGTCGCCTTACCAGGCCCGGGACTGCTTGTGCCTTTTAGCACAGGTATATGATAGTGTCGCTAGCATCCATATGATAAGGAGCCCGGGCTGACATGGCTAGTCGTAAACCCAAAGTGGCACAAACTTACAGGGACAGGCATCCATGACCCAGCATCGAACGTGTCAGTCATCAGCGAGTGAATCCAGGATGTAGCACTGGGCTAGAAGGACTCCGGTGAACCGGGCTATTGCGGGCTAACAGCACTCCAGTATTCATCGCGTGACATTTCCCTGAAGGGACAGACACAGGAACGAAGAAGGACACATGCCGGCCAGCCTAAGTGTTCCGGAGCAGTAGCAAGCTACCATGGCTCAGTGGAAGCACTAGAAGACATTTCCCAGTAAGAGAGGCTACTAAGGATAAACAACTATTTAGTCAGATCCCACACATACCAAGCATTTCTATAACATACACACAATATGCTCGATATGTGCAAATACAACATGGCATCACAACATGACTCTACAACTCAAGTATTTTATTCAATAGGCTCCGAGGAGCGAGATATTACAAACATGGGTCTCACGACCCAACATTCAGAGCATACAAGTCAAAGCACATGCGGAAGCTTAACATGTCTGAGTACAGACATCTACAAATGAAAAGGGCCTAGAAGCCTGACTATCTACCCGATCCTGCTGAGGGCACAAGATCGTAGTTGAGGTAACAAGCTAAACGTCGAAGTCCACGTGGAACTACTAGTGAGACTGAAGTCTCTCTGCAAAAACATAAAATAGGCAAACGTGAGTACAAATGTACCGAGCAAGACTTACATAAGAACTATCTACATACGCATCATTATCAACAAAGGGGATGGTGGAGTTTGACTGCAGCAAGCCAGCTTTGACTCAGTGGCTATCCTATACTACGACTACAAGTAACTCTGTTGAGGTGGCGCACACGAGTCCACATATTCACCATATCAATACACCACTATGGATCCGCTCCCGTCTCCCTACGAGAACGCCATCCATAGCAGTCACGCTTATCTTGCGTATTTTAGAGTATCCACTTTCACTTGTCTATGAACTGTACAGGCAACCCAAAAGTCCTTTTCCGCGGACACGGCTATTCGAATAGATCATATTAACCCTGCAGGGGTGTACTTCTTCACACACGCTCTCGCCACTTACCGCCATGTACACCTCGTGTATCTCGGCAACCTTCAAGCGGAAGCCTGGCAAGGGAGTCGGCCACGACCTGACTAACCACACAAGTCTCTCGTCCAGGTTTATCGCCTATTCGGGTTCCATCCGCAAGGAGATCCGGCCGGGGTATCGCTCACGGCCCCAAACGATGTGAGCAGGGTTCCCAAGCCCACCATCCGGGTGCCACTTGGTACACCGTGCCACTGTGCCTAGTCTGTCCCAAGCCAACCTATACCGGGTGCCACTTGGTAGACTACTAGCACTACCTACAAACACCAGAAACTAGTTGCAACTCCTGGACAGAGATCGAGTTGATTAATAAGTCGAGAGAGCTTGGAGCGCCCAGAGCCCAATGTGTGGTAGTAACTGATCATGGATCACAAACACAGAACTCCGTTCCTGAAGACGGCTGCAATGAGACAACCCACCATGTACTCCTACATGGCCTCTCACCGCTACCTTTACCAAATCGTGTTCACACACCTTGCTCACACATAGTAGGACATGTTCACACACCTCTGATTCATCCCCGATGAATCAGACCTGACTCAACTCTAAGCATTAGCAGGCATGACAAACAAGTATGAATGAGTAGGCACAACATGGCTCAAACAACTCCTACTCATGCTAGTGGGTTTCATCTATTTACTGTGGCAATGACAGGTCATGCAGAGGATAAAGGGGATTCAACTACCGCAGCAAATAACAGATATGTCGTTGTTGTCCTAATGCAGTAAAAGAGAGCAGGAGTGAGAGAGTGGGATTGTATCGGAATGAACAAGGGGTTTTTGCTTGCCGGGCACTTCTGAAGATAATATAGCTCTTCATCGGTGTCATCGAATAATCGTCGGAACCACGTTTACTGAGAGGGGACAAACATCAACAACAGACAAAGAACACACGATCAATGCAGCACGATATGATGCATGATCATGACATGGCAATATGCTATGATTTGAGCTAATGTGTGACGCCCCCGATTCAATCGTACACTAATCATGCACGCAAATGTGTACGATCAAGATCAGGGACTCACGGGAAGATATCACAACACAACTCTACAAATAAAATAAGTCATACAAGCATCATAATACAAGCCAGGGGCCTCGAGGGCTCGAATACAAGTGCTCGATCATAGACGAGTCAGCGGAAGCAACAATATCTGAGTACAGACATAAGTTAAACAAGTTTGCCTTAAGAAGGCTAGCACAAACTGGGATACAGATCGAAAGAGGCGCAGGCCTCCTGCTTGGGATCCTCCTAACTACTCCTGGTTGTCGTCAGCGGGCTGCACGTAGTAGTAGGCACCTCCGGTGTAGTAGTCGTCGTCGACGGTGGCGTCTGGCTCCAGGGCTCCAGCAACTGGTTGCGACAACCAGAAAGAAAGGAAAGGGGGAAAAAGGGGGGAGAAAGCAACCGTGAGTACTCATCCAAAGTACTCGCAAGCAAGGAACTACACTACATATGCATGGGTATATGTGTAGGGAGGCCATATCAGTGGACTGAACTGCAGAATGCCAGAATAAGAGGGGGATAGCTAATCCTGTCGAAGACTACGCTCCTGGCAGCCTCCGTCTCGCAGCATGTAGAAGAGAGTAGATTGACGTCCTCCAAGTAGCATCTCCATGTAGCATCTCCAAGTAGCATCGCATAGCATAAACGTACCCGGCGATCCTCTCCTCGTAACCCTGTGGAAAAGCGATCACCGGGTTGTCTGTGGAACTTGGAAGGGTGTGTTTTATTAAGTATCCGGTTCTAGTTGTCATAAGGTCAAGGTACAACTCCAAGTTGTCCTGTTACCGAAGATCACGGCTATTCGAATAGATTAACTTCCCTGCAGGGGTGCACCACATAGCCCAACACGCTCGATCCCATTTGGCCGGACACACTTTCCTGGGTCATGCCCGGCCGCGGAAGATCAACACGTCGCAGCCCCACCTAGGCACAACAGAGAGGCCAGCACGCCGGTCTAAACCTAAGCGCGCAGGGGTCTGGGCCCATCGCCCTGAGCACACCTGCACGTTGCGTGGGCGGCCGAAAGCAGACCTAGCCTAGTGGCGTTCCAGTCCAATTCGGCGCGCGCCGCTCCGTCGCTGACGTCTGAAGTGCTTCGGCTGATACCACGACGTCGGGATACCCATAACTACTCCCACGTAGATGGTTAGTGCGTATAGGCTCGTAGCCAGACTCAGATCAAATACCAAGATCTCGTTAAGCGTGTTAAGTATCCGCGAACGCCGAACAGGGCCAGGCCCACCTGTCTCCTAGGTGGTCTCAACCTGCCCTGCCGCTCCGCCACAAAGTAACAGTCGGGGGCCGTCGGGAACTCAGGCCCACCACTACCTGGATGGAGCCACCTGCCCCTTCAGCCCCCATCTCCAAGCAGTATCACCAGTAATGTAACAGTGTAAAGTATATAGTATATGCCCGTGATCACCTCCCGAAGTGATCACAGCCCAGTAGTATAGCATGGCAGACGGACAAGAGTGTAGGGCCACTGATGGAACACTAGCATCCTATACTAAGCATTTAGGATTGCGGGTAAGGTATCAATGACTGTAGCAGCAATGACAGGCTATGCATCAGAATAGGATTAACGGAAAGCAGTAACAAGCTACACTACTCTAATGCAAGCAGTATAGAGAAGAGTAGGCGATATCTGGTGATCAAAGGGGGGGGGCTTGCCTGGTTGCTCTGGCAAGAGAGAGGGGTCGTCAACTCCGTAGTCGAACTGGTCAGCAGCAGCGTCGGTCTCGTAGTCTACCGGAGAGAAGAGGGGGAAGAAATAATGAATACAGAGCAAACAAAGCATCACAAAATATAACAAGGCAATACGCGGTGTTCGGTGTGCCCTAACGCGGTAGTAGGTGATACCGGTGAAGGGGGGAAAACATCCGGGAAAGTATTCCCGGTGTTTCGTGTTTTCGGGCAGAGGAGCCGGAGGGGGAAAGTTGCGGGTTCGATAGGTTAGAGGGGTGTGGCGGACGAACGGACTGCGTATCCGGAATCGTCTCGTCGTTCTGAGCAACTTTCATGTTGAAAACATTTTAATCCGAGTTACGGATTAAAAGATATGATTTTCTAAAGATTTTATTAATTTCTGAAATTTAATTATTTATTTAATTAATTCGAAAAAATGTATTAATGACGTTAGCATGATGTCATGCTGACGTCAGCAGTCAACAGAGTTGACTGGGTCAAACTGACATGTGGGTCCAGTGGGACCCACCTGTCATACATTGCTTAGGTTAATTAGGTCTTAGTTAAACTAATTACTATTTAATTAAACTAACTAGTTAATTAGATTAATTAAGCATGATTAATTAACTTAATTAATTCCTTAATTAATTAATTAATTAATTAATTATTTTTACTATTATTATATTTTTTTAATTCTTTTTTTTAAAAAAGTACTGGGGATGGGGCCCCTTGTCATAGGCCCCTGGGGGCTTAACGGGCGCGGGCGAGGCTGGAACGGGGCTCCAGCGGGCGCGGCCATTGTGGCGTCGGCCGCGGTAGGTGGAGCGAGGGGGAGCCGGCAGCGAACGGCGCCGGCGAAGGGCGGCGCCGTCGGAGAGTGGTGGCGTCGGTCGATGGAGGCTGCGGCTCCAGCGACAGGGGCATTCCATGGCGCGCGTGGGAGGGCGAGGTAGGGCGCGGGCCAGCGGTGGACGGCGCCAGGCGAAGGAAGAAGAGGCCGGTGGCCACGGCGTGTCCATGGCCGGAGCGGGATGCGGGCAGAGCGCACGGGCGTTGGCGCCCAGCCCGAGCCGGCGTACGCCCAGATCGAAGGGGGAAGCCGCCGGCCACAGGCAAGCGCGGAGCAGGGGGACGCGGGAGCGAGGCGGGCGCGCAGACACGCGCGGGCGGCGAGCGCGTGCGCGCAGGGGCCAAGCATGGCCACGGCACGACCCGGTCGCGTCGAGCGCTGGTCAGGGGAGGGAGTGGCTGCAGGCAGCGGGCGGGGCTCGGCGGTGAGCGCGCGTGCGTGCGCGCGGACGGCGCCGACGATGGAGGGGAAAGAGAGGAGGTCGGGGCCTCACTGTGAGGCGCAGGGACGTGGCAGCGGGGGTTGAGGCGGAGTCGGGGACGACGGCGCCGGCGAGGAGGAAGGCGACGGTGGCGTCGGGGGTCGAGGCGGCGAGGTCCAGGCGGCGGCGCGGGCTCCGGGCGACGACGGGCGGCATCGGGCGGGCGCAAGGCGAGCGGCGGCGAGCGCAGGGGCGCTGCCCCGATCTGGATCGGGGGCGGGTGCAGAGGGGAGAGGAGGAATCGTGGGGGTGAGTGGGGTGTGCGGTTAGGGTTCCTGGGGGTGGGGGCATGTGTAGGCCAGGGGTGGGGTTTGGGCCGGCCTGGTGGGGTGGCCGGCTGGGCCGGTTGGGTTGGCCCAGTTGGGCCACGGCCCAGGGGGGCTTTCTCTTTCCTTTTTTTTGTGTGTGTGTTAGTTCTGTTTTTTTTCTTTTCTTTTATTTAATTTTCTTTTCTAGTTCATTCTTTTAATTGTTGTTTTATAAAATATAAATACAACTCCTAAATTAATGTTATAATTTAATCTACTGCTCCAATAAGTATGACACCTAATTAAAATAGTTTGCATTATTATTATTTTTAAAAGGGCATTTAATTAATCGTCATAGCTGCGTTTTAATTACTTTAGAGTCTTTAAACGTTTTATAAAAGTGTGGTTTCTCCACAATAATTACCTATGCATTATTTGGCAACACCCCAACATCTTAGTTTTAATATTTGAAAATCTTTACCATTTGACTTTATTTTAAGTTTTAATTTCGAATCGATTTTGAACTAACACGAAATTAACAACAGTAACCGTGGTGACGTGGCATCATTATCTTGGGATTACTGTAGCCTAATTATCCGGGCGTCACAATTCTCCTCCACTACAAGAAATCTCGTCCCGAGATTTAAGAGGGGAGTAAGGGGGGGGGTTCTGGTTATTCTAATGGATCTTCTTGAAGAAGTTAATCCCTTTCGTTGATGTCTTCAATACTCTGCTTCAGGTCATCATGGTGAAGTCATCCTTTTTTTCTTCGGGAATTCCATCGCATTTACGAATAAGTAACGGGGCAGGTCGGCAACGACAGAATGTTATAAGTGTTATAATCTGGGATTAACCCATGAATGAGCATATGAGTACCTCTCGAGTTTGAACATTTAAAAGACATCGAGAGTAAGGTTGGGAGGTACAATAAGAAGTTTCAAGTAGCCAGGCAATCGTTCAATGCCTAGTCAGAAGGTGAAAGTGGTTTCAAAGCAACGGGATAATTATTGTGTCCGATGCCAGAATTGATGATCTCATCGGAAAGGTGGCTCATGAATTACTTACGAGTCCACGCGGGAGGAATAACTTTGGAACTGGGGTGTGCAGGAGAGTCAGGTTTCGATCCTGTGGAACTGTGGGTTATGGGCCCACCATGTGGGTTAAAAGTAGGAAAGGTAGTGACGTCTTGCACAATCATGTAAGCAAGGCATGTTAGAGGATAGCCTGACAGTTATGTCGGCAACAATGTCGGTACCAAGGGCGAGGGACAAAGAGAACCATCTTCCTGCTCGTTGAACGAGGCGGACCAATAGGCAAAGTTCTCGTCCATCGGTGGTTACCGGAATGTCCTCACCAAAATAACAGGGTCTTTCTGACAGAATTGTACACCGAGGTGTTTACAAAAGTAGGAGAATATTACTGCTTAGATCTCATAGATCACAAGAAAGGTTAAACCAAACAATGGCAAGGAAGATATGATTATCGGATTTAACCAGATCAATGGAAAGGAAAAATGTGTTTAAACACATTTTCCAGGGGTATATCCTTCCCAAGGACAAGCAGATGATATCCATGACAGGATAGTAGGTAGAAAACCATTTTAGGTAAGGGGAGAAAAATTTCATGGCATTACCCATACAACGGTGTTTGGATAATTGATAAAGAGAATTTAGCATTGTGCTTCAAATGTTCTTGGTGATGAACGGAGTACCACAGACATGCTTCGAGATAGTATTGACATGGTCATCAGGTGAAGATCAGAATTTGGAAACACAAAGGATCCATCAGGAATAACTTGTAGAATAAGTCTTACAATTTCCTCAGGAAGAAAGGTTGTCCTTGCAAAAGAAATTATAACGATAGGTCCTCCACCCAGGGGGGGGGGGGGGTGCTAGGCATGACATCATGTTACCGGGTCACGTAGAGATCAATGTTACAACTCTTGGAGATATGTCCCAACCATCATATCTGACCGAGATTCAGATCCGGTTGGTGTCAGGATACCTCAGACTTAGGATACCTGAGAAGAAAAGGTGCAACGCAAATTGACGAGATGACATTGTAAGATTCTCGGGGAAATGAACTATGAAGTGATTTCCATTATCAAGAGTCCATCATTAACCCAAGGAGAGGACAAGGAGGTGTCTGGTGAACTCAACGGCAATTCACCGAGATTCCCAAAGGATGGATGTCCACAATTAAGTGAACAAGGAGATAACATTTGTCAGATCAAATGATATAAGGAAGTATGCTCGAGGAAAACATACACAATTAAACATTGGTTGAAAGGTGCGCTCGAAATATGGGTTGGGTTGCACGACCAATGTCAGAATGGTGATGTAATAATCAATAGCCTAAGAATGAACTTTCGAGCATTAACTTCAAAGTGATAGGGTTGCTAGAAGGAAAGAATCCAAACAACACCGTTCACTTGTTGGAATTAACACATGGACCAAGAAAGAATGGTGATGGTGAGAAGTATTTCTATGTCAAGAATTCTCAAGAGGTGGAACAAATCTCAGAACATTCTTGACATAAAGGATGGTAATATTCCAAGGTAAAGAAGAACAATTGCTGGATAGCAAGGAAACCAAGGTACAACACAAATTGTGAACAAGTTTGTGTTGGGGGGGGGGAAGGCAAGAATGTTGCCGATGATAACTCAAATCATCGAGGGACAAGGATGGTATTTCTCATCATGAATTCAATAGATATTTTGGAAGAGCTCAGAATGTTGATGATCTTCACGACACATTTGTCGCGAGAGTTCATGAAGATGTAATCGATCGGTGATGACATCAAGTCAAAGTAATGATAAAGTGAAAGGTTATTGGAACCAAGGGTACGACACAAACTCGAAACCAAGCTTGTTGTTCAAGGCGAAATGATATGACGATGATGATCGACGTAAGGTTAGTTCATCGTCGAAAATTGTGCTCCGGGAAGAAGGACCGGGTAGCACAGTTAAAATTAGCTCGATAACGATATAGCCGATCAGGCTAGGAATGACTTGAAGGATTAATAAATTTGTAAGCAGTGATGGGTTCAAATACTTGTTGAATCGCAATGCGAACTCGATTCAGTTATCGGTGTCTTTGAGTGTATAATAACTCAGAGCCCATGAAAAATTGGAATCAGTGGAAAGGTAGCACTTGATGAAGAACTCATAAGAAGTTATGCAGTTCCCTGATAATCTTGAGATACCAGGGGGTAATACTCGACACAAGATCAAAGTAAAGATTGGACGGGTGTATTAATCCATAGAAGACAATTGTTTTAACTTGTCCGAGAAATGGAATCAAGGAAGAACAATCATGGTCGGAACCACGGTTGCAAGGGATCAATTCACAGATACCATATGTTAGTTATCAAGGAATTAGTTATTATTACAAGAAGCTTCCATGATAGGATATACATCGCGTCCATGGGCATGAACACAAGGTTCGAGGTCGACTCCCACTTCCTCAATGCATAATCTTTCATTCACTTCTCGCTTTCGATAAAGTTATAGCGTTGAAATCTTATCTGGCAAAATACCAGAAGAGTACGACTCGTGAAAACTTTCGAGTTCACATATATTAAGGAAGGCATAGGTTCAACCCATCTGGGCATCTTAGAATCATATACCAGAATCTTTAGAAGTAAATAACTCAAGCTCAAAGGCAAAGCATGGTTGAGAAAGCAGACGATACAATTTACCAAAGGCATTATGTATCCGAGGAAAGGCTCACAAGGTTATTGAATATGAAGGGCGTTGTCAGATAAAATCCAACAAAGGATCTGGTGGTCCACAAGGGATCTGACGTGAGCATCGGTACTCAACTATAGGAAGCAAATTATAGAAACAACTGACTAACTCAATTGTCAAATGCAAAGGAATTATGATTTCCAAATCAAGGGATCAGAAGCAATGCTCTAATTAGGGGTGGATAAGTTGAATAGCCTTAGGGTACAATCAAAGACAATTGGATTGGTCGAGAACCAATTCCAGTTAAAAGAATGGCAGCTTAGCCGGAGAAGTAATTTATAAGGATCAATGATGATTGCGTGCATTCGCAAACATATTGAGTCAACAGACTCAAAATGATAATGACAAGGAATGTCATTAAGACTACGAGACTTATGGGATTAACCATAATGCGAGCAAACAAGAATCTCAAGAGCCAAAGGCTCTAGAGGATTTTCGGAAGATCGAATATTATTTTGAAGACTTTTGTGAAACACATGAACAACTGGGGATAAGCGGATACTCGACAAGTGCGAGAATTATCCATAGGGGTATTCAGGTGACAAGGAATTGCAAGACAGTAGGCACAAGATATTCTCGGATCAATAGAGAGAATTTCGGGGTATCTTGTAATAACAAGATCAACTGGGAATAAAAGTAAGAACGTCAAGTGTACGTATTTATCCATAGGGATATTTCGATGGTAGGGAATTGCAAAAGCAACGGACACAAAGTCTCAAAAGAGATATCGAAGAGTATCTCCGAATTCTTCTGGTTAGCAGACGATCATCTGGAGTGAGGGGCTCTCCGGGAGAAAGTATTTCGAGAACCTAAAGTTAGTTTGTTATTAGCAAATCATTTAACCCGAGTAGAAGAGAGTTCAGAATCTCAGAGTAAAGATCGAGGAGTAAAAGATCCTAATACCACCCAATGGCGACGTGGGCCCATGGGCCACACAGCCATGTTAGTAAAAGTTTTTCAACGACTAGACTCGACTTCGGCCAAGGAGTTGGAAAGGGGATTCCTACAGGCAGTCGGCTCTGATACCAACTTGTGACGCCCCCGATTCAATCGTACACTAATCATGCACGCAAATGTGTACGATCAAGATCAGGGACTCACGGGAAGATATCACAACACAACTCTACAAATAAAATAAGTCATACAAGCATCATAATACAAGCCAGGGGCCTCGAGGGCTCGAATACAAGTGCTCGATCATAGACGAGTCAGCGGAAGCAACAATATCTGAGTACAGACATAAGTTAAACAAGTTTGCCTTAAGAAGGCTAGCACAAACTGGGATACAGATCGAAAGAGGCGCAGGCCTCCTGCCTGGGATCCTCCTAACTACTCCTGGACGTCGTCAGCGGGCCTGCACGTAGTAGTAGGCACCTCCGGTGTAGTAGGTCGTCGTCGACGGTGGCGTCTGGCTCCAGGACTCCAGCATCTGGTTGCGACAACCAGAAAGAAAGGAAAGGGGAAAAAGGGGGGAGAAAGCAACCGTGAGTACTCATCCAAAGTACTCGCAAGCAAGGAACTACACTACATATGCATGGGTATATGTGTAAGGAGGCCATATCAGTGGACTGAACTGCAGAATGCCAGAATAAGAGGGGGATAGCTAATCCTGTCGAAGACTACGCTTCTGGCAGCCTCCGTCTCGCAGCATGTAGAAGAGAGTAGATTGAAGTCCTCCAAGTAGCATCTCCAAGTAGCATCTCCAAGTAGCATCGCATAGCATAATCCTACCCGGCGATCCTCTCCTCGTCGCCCTGTAGGAAAAGCGATCACCGGGTTGTCTGTGGAACTTGGAAGGGTGTGTTTTATTAAGTATCCGGTTCTAGTTGTCATAAGGTCAAGGTACAACTCCAAGTCGTCCTGTTACCGAAGATCACGGCTATTCGAATAGATTAACTTCCCTGCAGGGGTGCACCACATAGCCCAACACGCTCGATCCCATTTGGCCGGACACACTTTCCTGGGTCATGCCCGGCCGCGGAAGATCAACACGTCGCAGCCCCACCTAGGCACAACAGAGAGGCCAGCACGCCGGTCTAAACCTAAGCGCGCAGGGGTCTGGGCCCATCGCCCTGAGCACACCTGCACGTTGCGTGGGCGGCCGAAAGCAGACCTAGCCTAGTGGCGTTCCAGTCCAATTCGGCGCGCGCCGCTCCGTCGCTGACGTCTGAAGTGCTTCGGCTGATACCACGACGTCGGGATACCCATAACTACTCCCACGTAGATGGTTAGTGCGTATAGGCTCGTAGCCAGACTCAGATCAAATACCAAGATCTCGTTAAGCGTGTTAAGTATCCGCGAACGCCGAACAGGGCCAGGCCCACCTGTCTCCTAGGTGGTCTCAACCTGCCCTGCCGCTCCGCCACAAAGTAACAGTCGGGGGCCGTCGGGAACCCAGGCCCACCTCTACCGGGATGGAGCCACCTGTCCTTTCAGCCCCCTCGTCAGAATCACTTGCGGGTACTCAATGAGCTGACCCGACTTTAGTCACCATCTGTATAGTATGTATGTATGTATAGTAAATACCCGTGATCACCTCCCAAGTGATCACGGCCCGATAGTATAGCAAGGCAGACTGACAAGAACGTAGGGCCAATGATGATAAACTAGCAACCTATACTAAGTATTTAGGATTGCAGGTAAGGTATCAACAGATGTAGCGACAATGTCAGGCTATGCATCAAAATAGGATTAACGAAAGCAGTAACATGCTACACTACTCTAATGCAAGCAGTATAGAGAAGAGTAGGCGATATCTGGTGATCAAAGGGGGGGGCTTGCCTGGTTGCTCTGGCAAGAGAGAGGGGTCGTCAACTCCGTAGTCGAACTGGTCAGCAGCAGCGTCGGTCTCGTAGTCTACCGGAGAGAAGAGGGGGAAGAAATAATGAATACAGAGCAAACAAAGCATCACAAAATATAACAAGGCAATACGCGGTGTTCGGTGTGCCCTAACGCGGTAGTAGGTGATACCGGTGAAGGGGGGAAAACATCCGGGAAAGTATTCCCGGTGTTTCGTGTTTTCGGGCAGAGGAGCCGGAGGGGAAAGTTGCGGGTTCGATAGGTTAGAGGGGTGTGGCGGACGAACGGACTGCGTATCCGGAATCGTCTCGTCGTTCTGAGCAACTTTCATGTTGAAAACATTTTAATCCGAGTTACGGATTAAAAGATATGATTTTCTAAAGATTTTATTAATTTCTGAAATTTAATTATTTATTTAATTAATTCGAAAAAATGTATTAATGACGTTAGCATGATGTCATGCTGACGTCAGCAGTCAACAGAGTTGACTGGGTCAAACTGACATGTGGGTCCAGTGGGACCCACCTGTCATACATTGCTTAGGTTAATTAGGTCTTAGTTAAACTAATTACTATTTAATTAAACTAACTAGTTAATTAGATTAATTAAGCATGATTAATTAACTTAATTAATTCCTTAATTAATTAATTAATTAATTAATTATTTTTACTATTATTATATTTTTTTAATTCTTTTTTTTTAAGTACTGGGGATGGGGCCCCTTGTCATAGGCCCCTGGGGGCTTAACGGGCGCGGGCGAGGCTGGAACGGGGCTCCAGCGGGCGCGGCCATTGTGGCGTCGGCCGCGGTAGGTGGAGCGAGGGGGAGCCGGCAGCGAACGGCGCCGGCGAAGGGCGGCGCCGTCGGAGAGTGGTGGCGTCGGTCGATGGAGGCTGCGGCGCCAGCGACAGGGGCATTCCATGGTGCGCGTGGGAGGGCGAGGTAGGGCGCGGGCCAGCGGTGGACGGCGCCAGGCGAAGGAAGAAGAGGCCGGTGGCCACGGCGTGTCCATGGCCGGAGCGGGATGCGGGCAGAGCGCACGGGCGTTGGCGCCCAGCCCGAGCCGGCGTACGCCCAGATCGAAGGGGGAAGCCGCCGGCCACAGGCAAGCGCGGAGCAGGGGGACGCGGGAGCGAGGCGGGCGCGCAGACACGCGCGGGCGGCGAGCGCGTGCGCGCAGGGGCCAAGCATGGCCACGGCACGACCCGGTCGCGTCGAGCGCTGGTCAGGGGAGGGAGTGGCTGCAGGCAGCGGGCGGGGCTCGGCGGTGAGCGCGCGTGCGTGTGCGCGGACGGCGCCGACGATGGAGGGGAAAGAGAGGAGGTCGGGGCCTCACTGTGAGGCGCAGGGACGTGGCAGCGGGGGTTGAGGCGGAGTCGGGGACGACGGCGCCGGCGAGGAGGAAGGCGACGGTGGCGTCGGGGGTCGAGGCGGCGAGGTCCAGGCGGCGGCGCGGGCTCCGGGCGACGACGGGCGGCATCGGGCGGGCGCAAGGCGAGCGGCGGCGAGCGCAGGGGCGCTGCCCCGATCTGGATCGGGGGCGGGTGCAGAGGGGAGAGGAGGAATCGTGGGGGTGAGTGGGGTGTGCGGTTAGGGTTCCTGGGGGTGGGGGCATGTGTAGGCCAGGGGTGGGGTTTGGGCCGGCCTGGTGGGGTGGCCGGCTGGGCCGGTTGGGTTGGCCCAGTTGGGCCACGGCCCAGGGGGGCTTTCTCTTTCCCTTTTTTTTGGTGTGTGTGTTAGTTCTGTTTTTTTTTCTTTTTCTTTTTATTTAATTTTCTTTTCTAGTTCATTCTTTTAATTGTTGTTTTATAAAATATAAATACAACTCCTAAATTAATGTTATAATTTAATCTACTGCTCCAATAAGTATGACACCTAATTAAAATAGTTTGCATTATTTTTATTTTTAAAAGGGCATTTAATTAATCGTCATAGCTGCGTTTTAATTACTTTAGAGTCTTTAAACGTTTTATAAAAGTGTGGTTTCTCCACAATAATTACCTATGCATTATTTGGCAACACCCCAACATCTTAGTTTTAATATTTGAAAATCTTTACCATTTGACTTTATTTTAAGTTTTAATTTCGAATCGATTTTGAACTAACACGAAATTAACAACAGTAACCGTGGTGACGTGGCATCATTATCTTGGGATTACTGTAGCCTAATTATCCGGGCGTCACATAATGCAGCTAGCAACAGGCTAAATGAAGTTGGTTTGAACCCTAGGTTCAAATTCAAACTCCATATATGACATTTCAAAAGCCATTAATTCAATTTTTCCAATACAGTAGCTTTAGGTTGCTCAAACATGCATGAAAACTCCATAAACAGATTCTTTGGATTTTTCTGATATTTTTTCATATATAATTTGTCTCAATTGGAGTTACGGTTGAATTTATATGATTTTTAGAAGTTTTGGGCATTTTCTGGAATTTCCTGAATTATTTTAAATCTAGAAAATTATTAACTGCATCAGCATCGCGTCACTGTGATGTCAGCAGGTCAACTGCGGCTGACCAGGTCAAATCTAACTAGTGGGGTCCACTGGTCAGTCACACGGTGCTGTCTGGGTCACCGGCAGGTGGGGTCAGGTCAACAGCCACGTCAGCAGAGTCAATGCTGACGCGTGGGTCCCACAGCTTATGAATTAATCTAAATAGAAAATAAAACTAACCTAAACAGGTACAGGGGCCCACATGGCAGTGGCTCTAGGGGGTTAGTTAGGGCGTCATTAGTGGCTAATGACTTGCCATGTCAGCACTGCCGCCGATTAGTCGCCGACGACCTCAAATCGCGGTGGAGCCCGCACGGCAGGCCACGAGGATGGAGGGAGAGGGCACCAGGAGGAAGCCCAGGCCCGTGCGCGTCTAGGGGAGGCCGCTGGGCCGTCGGGGATGGCCTGTTGCGACGGTGGCGGCGAGGTTAGCGGCGGCCGGAGTTCGGTCGTCGACGAAATGGCGGCTACGAAGAGAAGCTGAGCACAGGAGCGAGGGGAAGAGGCAGGCGAGCTCACAGCGGGGCCGGCGGTGGTTTCAGCGGGCTCAGGGACGACCGGCAAGCGGCGAATCGTGCGACGGCGGCCGCCAAGGCAGAGGACGGAGACGGTGGTGGTGGCGACGCTGCGGGGCTCCTGGGTCTTCATCTTCGTCGTAGAGGGGCTTCGGGGCATGGCGGACCTCGGCGACAAGCTGGATAGGCAAGGGGGGGCTCAGTGGCCGCGGTGGTGACGAGCAGCAACGGCGAGCTCCGCTCGGTGGGAGAGAGAGGGAGCCCGAGGAGGGGATGGGAACGAGAGAGTGACCGAGGGGGTTCCAGGGGGTGTGTGGCGTCATTGGAGACGTCCAGAGCATCGAGGACGCAGGCAAGCACGGTGGAGGTGGCCGCACGGTGGTGCGCGCGCGTCGCGCACGCACCCATCCTCCTGGCAGGGAGGAAGACGACAGGAATGGGGTGGCTTGGTGGGCTGGGCCAGCCAGCTGCAGAGCTGGGCCGAACAGGTAAGTTAGCTAGGTAATTCTCTCTCTCTCTCTTTTATTTTTCTTTTCTATTTCTGTTATTTGTTTTGATTTGATTTAGAACATCAAATCATTTTTATAAACTTTCTGTAAGTTGTTATGTGAGCTCAGGTCTAGCCCAAGTCACATGCAACTTACAAAAATGTTTGAGCTTTATTTCTTATATAATAGAAATAAATCAAACTCAAATATGTCATTGATTTAATTCAAAAGGCCCAAAATAAATATTTCAGTCACTCCAAAAATATTGGTTTGCATTTTACCTCATGCCAATATTTTCATAGAATAACAAGAACATTTTCTTGGACTCATTTGATGAGATTTAAATGTTGGTTATTTTTAGAGGTCTTCTGAAGCTTTTGAAAATTCCTCAATTCAAATTTCATTAGAATTTAAACATGATGCTCACATGAAGGGCTAGCCTTGTGCACACCAGAACTAGGGATGTGACAGGTTGTCACATCCCTAGTTCTGGTCTGCTCTGGGTTAGCTAGTCTTGTGTTGCATCATGTTTAAATTTCTCTTAAACCTGAAATGGGGAGCAACAAACCCCAGCACCCCCCCTGAAAAAAACAGGTTCAACTGAAAAACATTTCAATGAACCCAGAATGCCCTTCACAAAAGATCATCATTTTTGAATTGGTCTAGAACCTCTCCCAAAAATGGTGCACATTTTCCTAGGCCATTCTGGATTTTTGAAGTAAATCATTACTTATTTGCATTTGGGCATTTAAATACTATAAAATATTTTAAATGCTCAAATAATCCCAAACTGAAATGTTTACTGTAGGATATATTTCCAATAGTGGTCATGAGAAATTGCATGATTTTTGGGATTGATTTAGTATTTTTAGAAAAGCCACAAATATTACGGAGTAATAGAAAAACTTAAATAAAAGTGAGAGAGAGAGAAAGGAACTAACCTGGTAGCAGCCCACCTGCTTGTGCGGCCCAGCACCGCAACAGATCGGCCCAGCCCACCAGCGCCTCCCTGTCGTCTTCCTCCTCGGGACAGTAGGACAGGGGCGTGTGCCCGCGGCGCGCACGCACGCGCAGCGCCACCCCTTCCCTCCCTGCCTGCCTGCCCCCTTCCGCGACGCCGCTGCGGACGCCACGACACCTCCTGGACCCCCCCTCGCTCTCTTCCTCACCCTCACTCCCCCCTGGATCCCTCTCCCTTCCCCATCGAGCGGAGCTCATCATCGCTGACGCCGTTTACAGCGGCCACAGCCATCGCCTTGCTCCTCTGACGTGCCCAAGAGCCCCGAGACGTCGTCCTCGTCCTCTGCACGGATCCGAGCAGCGCGGGGTGCCCCGCTCCACCGACAACAGACTCGACTTCGTCCTCGACCGCCGCTGATGGTCACCGTCGATTCTCCGTCACCCGTGCGCCCCCGAGCTCGTCTATGACCCCTTCTGATGCGCTGTGAGATTCTCCGCCTTTCCCCCTCCTCCCCGAGATCGTTCTTGTCCTCTAGCTATGCCCGCCGCCGTACCCGAGCGCCGCCGTCCTCCATGGTCGTTGCTCTCGCAGCCACCGTGCGTCTCCGCTCGAGCTTGAGCCTTTGGCGTGCTCCTGAAGCAACGATGAGTCCAACAGAGCCCCTAGCTAGCTCCCCCACGCACTGGAACCAAGCAGCCGCCCATGCCCGAACTCCGGCCACCGCATCACTGGACGCCGTGCTCAACTCCGGCAACCCCCGCCTCCGTTGTTTGCTCCATCGGATGCGCGTCACTCCTCGGAGCATGTAGGTGCAAGTGGCTCTTCAAACCGGGCCCCGTAGCGAAAGTCCGACGGCCTCTCTTGCGGATTTGGTCGCCGGCGTTTACACGCCGGTGGTGATGACGTGGCACCATCATTAGGGCTTAATCGCATTTAGTTTAATTACACCAGCCACTGACATCAGGGCCCCACCAGCTAAATAACCTCGGGTTATTTTATTAAGTAGATTTAGTTAAAACCAGTGGGCCCACGTGTCAGCTTTGACCATGCTGACATGGCCTTTGACTAGGCCCACCCGTCAGTGACCCAAGCCAGCACTATGACACTGACCAGTGGAACCCACTGGTCAGGTTTGACCGGATCAGGTTGACCCTGTTGACCCTGCTGACGTCACACTGACGTTAGGCTGACGCAGTAAATATTTTCTGGGATTTAAATAAATCAGAAATGATTTATAAATTCCAGAAAATGCCCAAAACTTCTAAAAATCATAGAAATTCAACCGTAACTCCAAATGAAATAAGTTATATATGAAAAATGATTAGAAAAATCCAATCTATCCATCTGCACTAGTTTCATGCATGTTTAAGAAACTTAAACCTGATGTTTATATCAAAACATGATAATGCACTTTATAAAGTCATAGTTTGAATTTAACTTGAACCTTGGGTTCAAACTAACTCAAACCCATCTAAAAACTAACTCAAACCCATCTAATTATAGTTGAATTAGTCCAACACACTCACTTTGCCATGTCATGATCATGCATCATATTGTGCATTGCATTGATTGTGATTCCTTCTGTGTTGCCGGTATTTGTCCCCTCTCGATAGACGTGATACCGACGATGAGATCGATGACACCGATAAAGAGCTATACTATCTTCAGAAGTGCCAGGCAAGCAAAACCCCCTTGTTAATTCTGATACTATCCCACTCTCTCGCTCCTGCTCTCTTTTACTAAATTAGGACAACAACGATACAACTGTTACTTGCTGCGATAGTTGAACCCCTTTATCCTCTGCATGACCTGTCATTGCCACAGTAAATAGATGAAACCCACTAGCATGAGTAGGAGTTGTTTGAGCCCTGATGTGCCTACTCATTCATGCTTGTTTGTCATGCCTGCTATTGCTTAGAGTTGTGTCAGGTCTGATTCATCGGGGATGAATTGGAGGTGTGTGAACATGTCCTACTGTTGAGAGCTAAGTGTGTGAACACGATTTGGTAAAGGTAGCGGTGAGAGGCCATGTAGGAGTACATGGTGGGTTATCTCATTGAAGCCGTCCTTAGGAACTGAGTTCTGTGTTTGTGATCCATGAACAGTTACTACCACACATTGGGCTCCAGGCACTCCGAGCTCTCTCGACTTATTAATCAACTTGATCTCTGTCCAGGAGTTGCAACTAGTTTCTGGTGTTTGTAGGTAGTGTTAGTAGTCTACCAAGTGGCACCCGGTACAAGTGGGCTTGGGACAGACTAGGAACAGTGGCCCGGTGTACCAAGTGGCACCCGGATGGTGGGCTTGGGAAGCCTGCACACATCGTTTGGGGCCGTGAGCGACACTCCAGCCGGATCTCCTTGCGGATGGAATCCTAATAGGCGATAAACCTGGATGAGAGACTTGTGTGGTTAGTCAGGTCGTGGCCAACACCCTCGTTGGGCTTCCTCTTGAAGCTTGGCGAGTACATTTTGTGTAAACGGCGATAAGTGGTGAGAGCGTGTGTGAAGAAGTACACCCCTGCAGGGTTAACATTATCTATTCGAATAGCCGTGTCCACGGTAAAGGACTTCTGGGTTGCTTGTACAGTTCATAGACAAGTGAAAGTGGATACTCTAAAATACGCAAGATAAGCGTGAGTGCTATGGATGGCGTTCTCGTAGGGAGACAGGAGCAGATCCATAGTGGTGTATTGATATCGTGAATACGTGGACTCGTGTGCGCCACCTCAAAAGAGTTAGTTGCAGTCGTAGTTCCGGATAGCCACCGAGTCAAAGATGGCTTGCTGCAGTTAAACTCCACCACCCCCTTTGTTGATAATGATGCATATGTACTTAGATCTGATGTAAGTCTTGCTGGGTACATTTGTACTCACGTTTGCCTATTTTATATTTTCGTAGAGAGACTTCTGTCTCACTAGTAGTTCCGCGTGGACTTCGACATTTAGCTTGTTACCTCAGCTATGATCTTGTGCCCTCGGCAGGATCTTGTAGATAGTCAGGCTTCTCATCCTTTTTCATTTGTAGATGTCTGTACTCAGACATGTTAAGCTTCTGCTTGTGCTTGACTTGTATGCTCTGAATGTTGGGTCATGAGACCCATGTTTTAATATCTCGCTCCTCGGAACCTATTGAATAAAATACTTGAGTCGTAGAGTCATGTTGTGATGCCATGTTGTATTTGCACATATCGAGCATATTGTGTGTATGTTATTCAAATGCTTGGTATGTGTGGGATTTGACTATCTAGTTGTTTATCCTTGGTAGCCTCTCTTACCGGGAAATGTCTCCTAGTGCTTCCACAGAGCCATGGTAGCTTGCTACTGCTCCGGAACACTTAGGCTGGCTGGCATGTGTCCTTCTTTGTTCCTGTGTCTGTCCCTTCGGGGAAATGTCACGCGGTGTCTACCAGAGTCCTGTTAGCCTGCTACAGCCCAGATTCTCTGGAGTCCTGCTAGCCTAGTTGATGACCGACACGTTCATTGCTGGGTCATGTATGCCTGTCCCTGTAAGTTAGTGCCACTTTGGGTTCACGACTAGCCATGTTAGCTCGGGCTCCTTGTCATATGGATGCTAGCAACACTATCATATACGTGTGCCGAAAGGCGCAAACGGTCCCGGGCCTGGTAAGGCGTCACCCGTGGAAATACCGTGCGTGAGGCCGCAAAGTGATATGAGGTGTTACATGGTAGATCGGACCCCGACTCAATGCCACACTGATCTTCCATGTAACACCTCATATCACTTTGCGCCCTCACGCACGGTATTTCCACGGGTGACGCCTTACTAGGCCCGGGACCGTTTGCGCCTTTCGGCACACGTATATGATAGTGTCGCTAGCATCCATATGATAAGGAGCCCGGGCTGACATGGCTAGTCATAAACCCAAAGTGGCACAAACTTACAGGGACAGGCATCCATGACCCAGCATCAAACGTGTCGGTCATCAGCGAGTGAATCCAGGCTGTAGCACTGGGCTAGCAGGACTCCGATGAACCGCGCTGTAGCGGGCTAACAGGACTCCGGTATTCATCGTGTGACATTTCCCCGAAGGGACAGACACAGGAACGAAGAAGGACACATGCCGGCCAGCCTAAGTGTTCCGGAGCAGTAGCAAGCTACCATGGCTCAGTGGAAGCACTAGGAGACATTTCCCGGTAAGAGAGGCTACTAAGGATAAACAACTAGATAGTCAGATCCCACACATACCAAGCATTTCAATAACATACACACAATATGCTCGATATGTGCAAATACAACATGGCATCACAACATGACTCTACAACTCAAGTATTTTATTCAATAGGCTCCGAGGAGCGAGATATTACAAACATGGGTCTCACAACCCAACATTCAGAGCATACAAGTCAAAGCACATGCGGAATCTTAACTTGTCTGAGTACAGACATCTACAAATGAAAAGGGCCGAAAAGCCTGACTATCTACCCGATCCTGCTGAGGGCACAAGATCGTAGCTGAGGTAACAAGCTAAACGTCGAAGTCCACGTGGAACTACTAGTGAGACTAAATTCGCTCTGCAAAAACATAAAATAAGCAAACGTGAGTACAAATGTACCCAGCAAGACTTACATCAGAACTATCTACATATGCATCATTATCAACAAAGGGGATGGTGGAGTTTGACTGCAGCAAGCCAACTTTGACTCAGTGGCTATCCTAAACTACGACTGCAAGTAACTTTGTTGAGGTGGCGCACACGAGTCCACATATTCACCATATCAATACACCACTATGGATCCGCTCCCGTCTCCCTACGAGAATGCCATCCATAGCACTCACGCTTATCTTGCGTATTTTAGAGTATCCACTTTCACTTGTCTATGAACTATACAGGCAACCCAGAAGTCCTTTTCCGCAGACACGGCTATTCGAATAGATGATGTTAACCCTGCAGGGGTGTACTTCTTCACACACGCTCTCGCCACTTACCACCATGTACACCTCGTGTATCTCGGCAACCTTCAAGCGGAAGCCTGGCGAGGGAGCCCGCCACGACCTGACTAACCACACAAGACTCTCATCCAGGTTTATCGCCTATTCGAGTTCCATCCGCAAGGAGATCCGGCCGGGGTGTCGCTCACGGCCCCAAATGATGTGAGCAGGGTTCCCAAGCCCACCATACGGGTGCCACTTGGTACACCGTGCCACTGTGCCTAGTCTGTCCCAAGCCCACCTGTACCGGGTGCCACTTGGTAGACTACTAGCACTACCTACAAACACCAGAAACTAGTTGCAACTCCTGGACAGAGATCGAGTTGATTAATAAGTCGAGAGAGCTTGGAGCACTCGGAGCCCAATGTGTGGCAGTAACTGATCATGGATCACAAACACAGAACTCAGTTCCTGAAGACGGCTGCAATGAGACGACCCACCATGTACTCCTACATGGCCTCTCACCGCTACCTTTACCAAATCGTGTTCACACACCTTGCTCACACATAGTAGGACATGTTCACACACCTCTGATTCATCCCTGATGAATCAGACCTGACTCAACTCTAAGCAGTAGCAGGCATGACAAACAAGTATGAATGAGTAGGCACAACATGGCTCAAACAACTCCTACTCATGCTAGTGGGTTTCATCTATTTACTGTGGCAATGACAGGTCATGCAGAGGATAAAGGGGATTCAACTACCACAACAAATAACAGATATGTCGTTGTTGTCCTAATGCAGTAAAAGAGAGCAGGAGTGAGAGAGTGGGATTGTATCGGAATGAACAAGGGGTTTTTGCTTGCCTGACACTTCTGAAGATAATATAGCTCTTCATCGGTGTCATCGAATAATCGTCGGAACCACGTTTACTGAGAGGGGACAAACATCAACAACAGACAAAGAACACACGATCAATGCAGCACGATATGATGCATGATCATGACATGGCAATATGCTATGATTTGAGCTAATGCAGCTAGCAACATGCTAAATGAAGTTGGTTTGAACCCTAGGTTTGAATCTGCTTATGACATTTCAAAAGCCATTAATTCAATTTGTCAAATACAGTAGCTTTAGGTTGCTCAAACATGTATGAAAATGCCATAAGCAGATTCTTTGTATTTTTCTGATAATTTTTCATATATAATTTGTTTCAGTTGGAGTTACGGTTGAATTTATATGATTTTTAGAAGTTTTGGGCATTTTCTGGAATTTCCTGAATTATTTTAAATCCAGAAAATTATTAACTGCGTCAGCATCGCGTCACTGTGATGTCAGTAGGTCAACTGCGGCTGACCAGGTCAAACCTGACCAGTGGGGTCCACTGGTCAGTCACACGGTGCTGTTTGGGTCACCGGCAGGTGGGGTCAGGTCAACAGCCACGTCAGCAGAGTCAATGCTAATGCGTGGGTCCCACTGTTTATGAATTAATCTAAACATAAAATAAAACTAACTTAACAGGTACAGGGGCCCACATGGTAGTGGCTCTAGGGGGTTAGTTAGGGCGTCATTAGTGCCTAATGACTTGCCATGTCAGCACTGCCGGCGATTAGTCGCCGGCGACCTCAGGTCGCGGCGGAGCCCGCACGGCAGGCCACGGGGATGGCAGGAGAGGGCACCAGGAGGAAGCCCAGGCCCGTGCGCGTCTAGGGGAGGCCGCTGGGCCGTCGGAGATGGCCTGTTGCGACGGTGGCAGCGAGGTTAGCGGCGGCCGGAGTTCGGTCGTCGAAGAAATGGCGGCTACGGAGAGAAGCTGAGCACAGGAGCGAGGGGAAGAGGCAGACGAGCTCACAACGGGCCGGCGGTGGTTTCAGCAGGCTTGGGGACGACCGGCAAGCAGCTAATCGTGCGATGGCGACTGCCAAGGCAGAGGACGGAGATGGTGGCGGTGGCGATGCTGCGGGGCTCCCGGGTCTTCATCTTCGTCGTAGAGCGGCTTCGGGGCATGGCGGACCTCGGCGACAAGCTGGATTGGCAAGGGGGGCTCGGTGGCCGCGGTGGTGATGAGCAGCGACAGCGAGCTCCGCTCGGTGGGAGAGAGAGGGAGCCCGAGGAGGGGATGGGAACGAGAGAGTGAGCGAGGGGGTTCTAGGGGGTGCGTGGCATCATTGGAGACGTCCAGAGCGTCGAGGACGCAGGTAAGCAGGGTGGAGGTGGCCGCACGGTGGTGCGTGCGCGTCGGGCACGTGCCCGTCCTCCTGGCAGGGAGGAAGACGACAGGGAGGGGTGGCTTGGTGGGCTGGGCCAGCCAGCTGCAGAGCTGGGCCGAACAGGTAAGTTAGCCAGGTAATTCTCTCTCTCTCTTTTATTTTTCTTTTCTATTTCTGTTATTTGTTTTGATTTGATTTAGAACATCAAATCTTTTTTGTAAACTTTCTGTAAGTTGTTATGTGAGCTCAGGTCTAGCCCAAGTCACATGCAACTTACAAAAATGTTTGAGCTTTATTTCTTATATAATAGAAATAAATCCAACTCAAATATGTCATTGATTTAATTCAAAAGGCCCAAAATAAATATTTCAGTCACTCCAAAAATATTGGTTTGCATTTTACCTCATGCAAATATTTTCATAGAATAACAGGAACATTTGTTTGGACTCATTTGATGAGATTTAAATGTTGGTTATTTTTAGAGGTCATCTGAGGCTTTTGAAAATTCCTCAATTCAATTTCATTAGAATTTAAACATGATGCTCACATGAAGGGCTAACCTAGTGCATACCAGAACTAGCATGAGTAGGAGTTGTTTGAGCCCTGATGTGCCTACTCATTCATGCTTGTTTGTCATGCCTGCTATTGCTTAGAGTTGAGTCAGGTCTGATTCATCGGGATGAATTGGAGGTGTGTGAACATGTCCTACTGTGTGTGAGCTAAGTGTGTGAACATGATTTGGTAAAGGTAGTGGTGAGAGGCCATGTAGGAGTACATGGTGGGTTGTCTCATTGAAACTGTCAAGATGCTACAACCCCTTCTGATGGGTTCTTCGTAGACGTTGACATCGATGAGTAGACTGAGGCCCGGGTGGTGACCCTGAGCTTGTGAAGGACAATGTAGTATAGCTAGGCTTACCCAGGCCTCTTTTATTTTACTGGTTGTCTGTACTCAGACAAGTTACTTCCGATGTTGGCTTGTATGCTTGTATGACTTGAATGTGGGTCGTGTGACCTGTACTTGTGTGTATGATATGTATGGCTCTCTGAGCCTTTAAATAAAGTACTTGTGTTGTAGAGTCATGTTGTGATGCCTTGTTGTATTTGCACATATCGAGCATATTGTGTGTATGATTGAAATGCTTAGTATGTGTGGGATCTGACTATCTAGTTGTTTATCCTTGGTAGCCTCTCTTACCGGGAAATGTCTCCTAGTGCTTCCACTGAGCCATGGTAGCTTGCTACTGCTCCAGAACACTTAGGCTGGCCGGCATGTGTCCTTCTTTGTTCCTGTGTCTGTCCCTTCGGGGAAATGTCACGCGATGAATACCGGAGTCCTACTAGCCCGCTACAGCCTGGTTTACCGGAGTCCTGCTAGCCCAGTGCTACAGCCCGGATTCACTCGCTGATGACCGACACGTTCGATGATGGGTCATGGATGCCTGTCCCTGTAAGTCTGTGCCACTTCGGGTTTACGACTAGCCATGTCAGCCCGGGCTCCTTATCATATGGATGCTAGCAACACTATCATTTACGTGTGCCAAAAGGCGCAAACGGTCCCGGGCAAAGGTAAGGCGAGACCCGTGGGAATACCATGCGTGACGCCGCAAAGTGATATGAGGTATTACATGCTAGATCGATGTGGCATTGAGTCGGAGTCCTGACAGCATTGAAAAATGTAAATTAAAGCAACATGAGTACAAAGGTACTCAGAAAGACTTACATCAGATCCTACATACATACACATTATCAAGAAGGGTTGGTGGGGTTATTGCAGCAAGCCAGCTTTGACTCTTGGCTAAGCTATCCTACGAGACTCCAACTTGAAATGGTTTTGCGCACTCGAGTCCACAACTCACCACTTCAATACACTACCGAGGATCCACCTCCGTCTTCCTACGGAAGAGCCATCCTCGGCACTCACGCTTATCTTGAGGCTTTTAGTAGTTTCCATTTACTTGTCTATGAACTGTATAGGCAACCAAGTAGTCCTTTACCGCGGACGCGGCTATTCGAATAGATGATGTTAACCCTGCAGTAGTGTACTTCTTCATACATGTTTCAACCACTTAGCGTCTGCACACGACATGTGCTCAGCAGACTTCAAGCGAAAGCCGACGTGGGTGTAGACCACGACCTACCTAAACACCTAAGTCTCTAGTCCAGGTTTATCGCCTATTCAGGTTCCATCCGCAGGGAGTCCAGCCGAGGTTTCCACATACGGCCCCGAACGATGTGAACAAGGTTCCGAGAAACCTAACGGGTGCCCGGTGTACCCGCCCACGTACCTACCGCATCACAGCCCACCCCACGGTCAGCGCTGTCCACGGCCTCCAGTAGGCTACAAACACAAGAAACTACTTGCAACTCCTGGATAGAGGACTAGGGTGAATAAGAAGTCGAGCGGGTACATATTTCAGGGCCCAATGTATGGTACTAGCTGAATCTTAAATCACACATACAGATCTCAGTGCTTAAGGACGGCTTCAATGAAACAACCCACCATGTACTCCTACATGGCCTCTCATCGATACCTTTACCAAATCGTGTTCAACACATCACTCTCATATTGACATGATCATTTCACTCTAGCCCATCACCCAGATGAACCAGACCTGACACGACTCTAAGCATAGCAGGCATAGCAAGGTAGGAACAACACATTCATATGGCTCAATCAACTCCTACACATGCTAGTGGGTTTCATCTAGTTACTGTGGCAATGACAGGTCATGCAGAGGAAATGGGTTCAACTACCGCAGCACACAACAGTTTGAGTTGTGTTGTCTTAATGCAGTAAAAGAGAGCAGGAGAGAGAACATGGGATTGTATCGATATGATCAAATGGTTGGTTGCTTGCCTGATGGGTCGGTGCACTGGTATTGTTCTTTGTTAGGGTAACCACGGTACTCCCCGGGGGCAGGACCTGTCGCAGAGAGCACCGATACACAAACATCACCAAACAATATGCAACAATATGATGCATGCATGAGACATGGCAAAATGAGTGTATTGGGCTAATGCAACTAAGACCAGATGGGTTTGAACTATTTTGAGCCATAGGTTCAAGTTTCAAACTCATAAGTGGCCTTTTAAAGTGCTTAAACTTGTTCTGTACTAAACAGCAGGTTAGCTTGATTAAACATGCATGAAAACAGTACAGATGGATAGATTGGATTTTTCTGATCATTTTTCATATATAACAATTTGCATTTGGAGCTACAGATTAATTTCTATGATTTTTTGAAGTTTGTGGTGTTTTCTGGAATTTCCTGTGTAATAATAATTCCAGTAAATAAATTATTGCGTCAGCATTACGTCAGGATGACGCCAGTGGTCAACGAAGCTGGTCCAGGTCAAACTGACCAGTGGGTCCCGCGTGTCAGTAGTTATTTAAACTAACTAAATTTAGTTAGTGCTAATCTAAGTTAATTAGCAGAACGGGCTCCACATGTCATAGACTCAGGGGGAGTCAACCTGGGCCCAGCCAGTCAAAGTCAACGGGGTCAAACCCGCCGGCGTTTAGCCGCCGGCAAGGCCAGACGCGGCGGTGAGAGTGCATTAGTGCGTTCCGGCGACCAAAAGAGCGGCGGAGGGCATCTACGTGTAGCTTGGAGCAAGCCGCAGCTCTTGGTGGTGGTGGTTGAGCTCGGGGTGGCCGGAAACGTTGCCGGTGACGACCTTGGCGGTCGCCGGAGTTCGGGTGAGGTCGAACCCGAAGCTACGGGGCACGGCGAGGCACGTGGTGAGGTGCGTTGGGCTCCTGGGGATGCAGTGAGTGTGTTGGACACGGTGGTGTGGCCGGTGGTTGGCCGAAGACACGTCGGCAACGAGCTCGGCAGCGGCGCGTGCGGTGAAGCTTCGTGTGCTTGCTGTGGTGCACGAGAGCGAGAAAGGAAAGGGGGAGAAGGTAGCTGGGCTCACGGCGGTCTCGAGGGAGCAGAAGGCGCGGTCGGGGATGAGCTGGTGCGGCGGCGACGGCGAAAGGGATCTCCGACGGTGGCGGGGTCGGACGAGGTCGGTGCAGTGGCTTCGGGGCAAACGGGCGCTCGGGGCTCGTCTTGCTCGAAGGAGCGGAGGGCGGCGGAGCTCCTGGACACGATGGCGTGGCGCAGGGACGATGGAGAGCGCGACTACAGCGACGGTGCGGCTGCGGTGGCGTCGGCCATGGCGCGGGATGGCGAGGGAGAGGAGCTAGGGAGGAGAGGGCGTGTCTGTGAGCTCGGGGAGGAGTGGGTGACCGACCCAGGGCGGAAAAACGGCGAGGGGAGGAAGCAGAGCGGCGGGCAGCTGCGTGGCATGCTCTGGTGCTGACGTCCAGCACCTGGCTCCCTGCCTGGCCGAGCCAAGCAGCTCGCTGGAGCGGTGGCTGGGCTGGGCCGGCAGGTGGGCTTGCCAGGTGGGCGCTAGGTAAGCCTCTGCTTTTCTTTGATTTTCCTTTTCTATTTTTCTGTAAGTTTGTGGACTTTCTAAAAATACCTAAGCAACTCCAAAAATCCCCAAACTGCTCATGCCCACTGTTTAGAATATAAACAACATGGAACATTTTAGTTTAGGATTATTTGGACATTTAAAATATTTTATAAATTTTAAATGTCCAAATTCAAATACTTATGATTTAATTCAAAGACCTTAGGATGACCTAGATAATTGTGCACCACTTTTGGCAGAGGTTCTAACCAAGGCAAAAATGATGGACATTTTAGAAGGGCATTTGAGGTTCATTGAAAATATTTTTAGTAAACCCTAGTTGGATTCAGAGGGGGCTGGGGGTTCTGTCATCCCCATTTCAAGTTTCTGTTGAATGGAATAGACATGATGCAACACTCTAATGCATGAACTAGCTAGGGTGTGACAACTCACCCCCACTCAAAAGAATCTCGTCCCGAGATTTAGGATCCTCCGGGAAGAAGGCGGGGTACTCGAGTCGAAGATGATCCTCCCTTTCCCAAGTTGCTTCTTTCTCAGAATGGTGCGACCATTGAACCTTGAGAAACTTGATATTATGTCGTCGAGTGGTACGCTCGGCTTGATCGAGGATACGAACGGGGTACTCTCAATACGTGAGATTATCTTGAAGATCAAGCGTTTCGTGGTCCACTCCACGGATAGGATCCGAGAAGCAACGCCTGAGTTGAGAGACGTGGAATACATCGTGGACTCTGGAGAGATGCGGAGGTAGTTCCAATTGGTAAGCAACTTCTCCTAGTTTGGCAAGAATGCAAAAAGGTCCAATGTAGCGAGGAGCCAATTTGCCTTTGACACTGAAACGATGGGTTCCCTTCAGAGGAGTAACCCAAAGGTAAGCCTTCTCGCCAACCTCAAAAGTCATAGCCTTATGTTTTTGGTCATATTGACTCTTTTGACGACATTGGGCTGTTTTCAACTTTTCACGAATGATGCGAACTTGCTCTTCTACTTCCTGGATCATATCCGGGCCATAGAATTGTCTTTCCCTGGTTTCTGACCAATTAAGAGGCGTTCGACACCTTCGTCCATAGAGAACTTCAAAAGGGGCTTTACCCAAGCTAGATTGATAGCTGTTGTTATAAGCAAATTCGGCAAATGGAAGCCATTTCTCCCAATCCATTCCGAATGAAATAACAGAAGCTCGAATCATGTCTTCTAGAATCTGATTGACTCGTTCTACTTGACCACTTGATTGAGGATGAAAGGCGGTGCTAAAGGAAAGGCGGGTTCCCATAGCATTTGGGAAACTTTCCCAAGATCGAGAGGTGAAGAGACTTCCTTGATCCGAGTTAATTTCCAGTTGAACACCATGGAGAGACACTATTCGGGAGATGTACAAGTCTGCTAGCTGGCTAGCGGTTATACTCTCGCGAACGAGCAAGAAATGGGCCACTTTAGAAAGACGATCGATAACGACGAAGATAGCATTATTCCCTCTCTTGGTCCTGGGAAAACCAGTGATGAAATCCATACCAATTTTATCCATTTCCATTCAGGAATAGCTAAGGGTTGAAGGGTGCCAGCAGGCCGTTGATGCTCTGCTTTTACACGACGATAGACATCACAATTAGCAACAAATTGAGCAATGTCTCTCTTCATCCTAGTCCACCGGAACCTCTCGCGTAGGTCCTGATACATCTTAGTGCTACCGGGATGAATGGTGAGAGGAGATTCATGAGCCTCCCTAAGGATCAACTGCCGTAAGTGTTGGTTCTTGGGAACCACTCGACGGTTCTCAAAATACACAACACCATGATCACTTGGAGAGAAGCATTTAGCATCTCCGCTAGCAATGTTCTCCTTGATCCGAGATATTCCTTTATCTCGTTTTTGGGCAGCGATGATTTGATCCGTAAGAGTAGGTTTCGCCACCAAGGTGGAAAGGAATCCTTGAGGAACGATGTGAAGGTTAAGCTTCCGAAATTCCTCGTGGAAAAGTGGTTGACTTTGTTGCAACATCAGATTATTGCAATAAGATTTACGACTTAGCGCATCAGCCATGACGTTGGCTTTTCCCGGGGTGTAAGTTATCCCTAAGTCGAAATCTGTGATCAACTCGACCCAACGTCTTTGCCTGAGATTCATATCCGGTTGGGTGAATATGCACTTCAGACTTTGGTGATCAGTGAAGATTTCACAACGATTACCGAGGAGGTAACGTCGCCAGGTTTTGAGTGCATGGACTACAGCTGCAAGCTCTAGATCATGAGTAGGGTAGTTTTCCTCATGTGGGTGTAATTGCCATGAAGCATAAGCAATTATGTGTCGATCTTGCATGACAATGCAACCTAGTCCTTGTCGCGAGGCGTGCAATAGATAACAAAGTCCTTGGAGAAGTCTGGTGGTACCAGTACGGGAGCAGAAGTCACGCATCTTTTCAGTTCTTGGAAACTGTGCTCACATTGTGGAGTCCACTCTAACTTTTTATCTTTCTTGAGGAGTTCAGTTAGAGGTTTAGCAACTTTGGAGAAATTCTCGACAAAGCGACGACAATAGCTCGCTAAGCCAAGGAAACTCCAAACTTGCTTGACCGATTCAGGTGGAGTCCAATTAAGGACGGCTTGAACTCGCTCGTGATTGACAGCAATACCTTTACCAGAGATTACATGTCCTAGATAGGTCACTTCTGGCAACCAAAATTCACATTTAGAGAACTTGGCATAAAGGCGATGCTCTCGAAGTTTCATCAACACTAGCCTTAGATGTTCGGCATGTTCTTCCTCGTTCTTGGAGTAGATGAGTATATCATCGAGGTAAACCACGACGAATTTATCCAAATACTCCATGAAGATTGAGTTCATTAACCGAGAGAAGGTGGCTGGAGTGTTGGTTAAACCGAAGGACATGACGGTGTACTCATATTGGCTGTAACGAGTAACAAAGGCCGTTTTGGGAATGTCCCCGTTCCGGATTTTGATTTGATGGTAGCCCAACCTGAAATCCATCTTAGAAAAGACTGAGGATCCAATGAGCTGATCATACAGATCGTTGATCCTGGGGAACGGATACTTGTTCTTTATTGTGACCAAGTTGACGGGTCGATAATCTACAACCATCCAGTCCGTACCATCCTTCTTCTTGACGAAGAGGACGTGGCAAGCCCATGGAGATGAACTAGGACGGATGAAACCCTTTTTCAAGGATTCATCGAGTTGTTTCTTAAGCTCGGCTAGTTCTAGTGGTGCCATCTTATAGGGTCTTCTAGAAATTGGGACAGTTCCTGGAATGAGACCTATCACGAACTCGACATCTCTGTCAGGTGGGACACCTGGCAATTCTTCTGGAAAGACATCCGGAAAGTCGCGGACTACCGGAACATCTCAGAACCTATAAGATGAACAAGCCAAATTGGTCGAAGTCGAGTCTAGAAATTCTTTAGTTATATAAGGGAATTGATTGTGGTTGGGAACATAAGGCTCTTTTTACTCCTTATCCCTTATGCCTTCTGATCCGAGTCATCTTATCTTTCCTATGGGGTTAAGGAACTAGGCTTTCTCTTTTTCTATCAGGATCACGTGTTACTATTTAGTAGACCCATAAGATTGTTGGATTCAAGCCTCAGTTCAGTTCCTATTATTTCCGTGTATTCATAGTTGATCTCAGAACCTTGATATTATGATAATCGAGTGGTTATGCCACCATTTTTGTAGCTTGTCTCAAATGTTTTCGAGCATTTACAGCCGTTATGCTGTCCGAGTCACCCCAGGTTTCTAAATAGTCTGATGCATTTGCAAATCCCTTCCTCCTGTTCCTGATGTTCCTTTGGGCCAAGTTAACCACACAAATCAGTGAGTTGAGGTACTCTATTGCCTCGACGTATATGTTGGAACTATTATTATGATCTAGGTATCTTTGGGGATCACCTAGTAATCTAGCCATGTTTTGTCTTCCCAGTGTGATCATTCTGGTCATCATCCTTGGAAGCATCCCGTGATGCAATTTAGTTAGTAGGTATTCTAATCCTAGGGTTTTGAACCCGAGATTCACCCTACTTACCTCATGTTTATAGTGTTTGCTACTTCCTTTAGGATATTAGTAACCTTTGCAATAGTCCTCGAGGTTCGTGGTATTTCCTTCTTCCAAACACTATGAACCGCTTATGGCAGAAGTTCCTCGTTGAACCGAAAGATCACAACCAGAGTGCTCTTGATGAGCTCTCAATTCTATGTTGTTACTCTGCCAGCTCTACCTTTCTGCATGGGTTATCCAGAAGAAACCTGTTGAACTTGGTTCGACATGCTAATCCATGCATCCACAACTCAGAAAATCATATGTTCTTTTGAGTTGTCCCATTTTAGTTGTCTTCCGTCCCCCGTCTATCAATTGATAGTCAAGAGTATGCGTGCATTTGTTCATCGATGCCTATTACTCTTGTGGCCCGTCAAGCCATTCTATTCAGGATGACTAGGAGAAACAAACTCCTGTACCTCATCCATATCCAGGATTGGGTCAAAGCAGTTAGGTTCCAAAGATCAAATACTAGTCCAGCTTTTGTTCTGTTCCACCTTGGAGTATTACCATCTTTATATTAAGAATATCATGGGAATTGCACACCATCCTATGAACTCTTGATACAGTGATACTTCTCATAATCATTATTCATTCCTCAGTTCCGTGTTATTGTAACCGGAACACCGACAAGTGAATCGTGATGGGTGAAATCTATGCTCCTAGCAACTCCGTTGCTTGGTAGTTAACGGACAATAATTTCATTCTTAGCGTGTTGGTTTTTGAATCATCATTCTAAGATTGATCGTGCTACCTCTTCGATCAATGAGTTAGGATTATGTCAATCCCTCGCTCCTTTGATCATATCGTCTTGCTTCGAAAGAAGTTTGTTTCGAGCTTAATAACATATCGGTGGTTCATGATTTTCCGAATATCTTCTCGGAAGTATCACCAGGTCGTCACCTGGCCGCTATGTTGAGTTTGTGACAAAGTTGGTTTTCTGTAACCACCCCTTCTCCAAGAATCCATGTCGGATACCCCAAGCTAGTTGGTTAAGCTAAACAACAACTTGGAGAGTTGGAAGATAAAAGCTTGTCCGACTCAGTTCATTCCAAAGGGATATCTTTGTGTGTGTTGAAGAAAGATGATATCTTCATTGATTGATCCTCATGGTCAATTGCTGGATCTATTATGTTATCCAATCTTTGATTTGAGTATGGGCTATCGTCAAATCAAATCAGAACTAACGATATTCATAATGTTGTCTTACTCGTGGTTGTTTCCTCGAGCATACACCATTATATCCTTTGGTCTGACCAATGCTATCACCGTGTTCACACAATTGTGGAACTCCGACTATATGGAAACCTGGATGAATTGTTGTTGAGCCCATCAGCAACATTGTTATCTTCTTCATGATCTATGTTGAACATCCAGCTAGTATTGGAAACTGTTATAAGCGTTATCTTCATGACCCGTTCATGAAGCATATGTTTGGACGAAAGAAGTGAGTCCCTCTAATTCATGTGCATTTGATGCAAGTTGCCGCCATGAGTTTGAGAAGGCTTGTTTCACCTCCTCTGGAACCATCCCAAGTCAGTCATGCACGTGCAAAGTATTCTGCGGTCTGTTAGACTGATCATCTTCGTTCTATATGAACTCCGTAGCACCCTAAGCCACTGATTGATTTGTTCAAGGAAAAGAAGTCGAGCGCGTGTAAAGACTTCGAAATCCTTGATGATGGTTCCCCACCTGAACTCGGTAGTGTTTTATTATAAGACTACTACGTGGTCATGCTTGTCTTGGACAACGTGTTCACATGTATGTAGCAGAACCAACTCATGTTTTGGAGCTTGCTATCATAGTTCATTCCCCGAGAAACTCGCATCGTCATCTCGTCGATTTGTGTTGCAAACTTTAATTTTTCTTTCTAGACTTGATGAGTCTGGAATTTCCTGACACCAACCAGATCTGAATCTCAGGCAGATATGATGGTTGGAACATTCCTGACGTTTGCATTTGTCCCCAACATGCACCATCATTGCGTCATTCTACCATGGGTTCCATCCACCTCCGATGGTAAGCAAGATCATACGTTGCGTTGTCTTCAACAAGGTAGTCCACATCATCCATTTTGGCCCGAGAATGTCATTCTTTTGGACTCTTTCAAATGATCAATTATGATTTGCCTTAGGCTGGTATAAAGAGTTTCAATGATCTCTGAATCAAAGGTAATTCTTTTGCCACTTAAGGGGGATATATTCTACGAGTCACCTCCTCTAAGATGTCTCGTTATGGGATCATGGCAACTCAACTCCTCGCTACGTTGACAACCGTTCAACACCTTCTTAAGTGTGGACTTGTTTTCTACCTAGTCAACCCTCGTCGTCTGTTCCACTCCATCCCTCTAGATGTGTGCTTCATGTCTCAGCTCGAGAGATGTTTCAATGTCACATTCCTTGAGTTGATCCTAAGTTGTTCGATCTTCGAGAAGATCGATCCTTCCAGAGTCTTTCTTTCCCTCTCATTGTCATGTTAGTTGGAGTTTTCAGAGCAAGACGTCGAGACAAAGATGATGACCGGATCAAGGTTCTTATGAGGTGCAACCTGGAACGTGAAGATTGTGCTAGCTTTGTGTCCCCTCTGTCTTCTTACCTCACGTCTTGAATCTCAGGTCGAGATTCTTGTTTAGTGGGGGTGAGTTGTCACGTCCCTAGCCTTGCTATGCACTTGGACTAGCTTGGTTGTTGCATCATGTTTAAATTTCATTTAAACCTGAAATGGGGATTGATCCAAACCCTAGCACCAAATGAATTCAAATAGGATCATGATTTTTGATAAAGGTGAAAACCCCTGGCGAAAATGATGCACATATTTCTAAGCCATTTTTGGACTTTTGAATTAAATCGTTATGTATTTGAATTTGGGCATTTAATGGCTATAACAATTTTAAATGCTCAAATAATTCTGGAACTAAATGTGGGTTGTTGGAAATAATTCAACAGGTCCTCATAATTTGTCTCAGGATTTTTAGATGAGGTTTAGTATTTTTACTAAATCCAGAAAAAAGATAGAAAATAGAAAATAGAAAATAAAAGAGAGAGAAAGGAACTTACCTGGCAAGGCCCACCTGGCCTGGCACTGTAGCAGCCCAGCTGGGCAAAGCTAGCCCAGCCCACCTGGCCCCTCCCCTGTCGTCTTCCTCGTGACAGAAGGACGCCGGGCATGTGCCCCGTGCGCGCGGCCACGCGCCCCGGCCACCTCCTGCTTGACGCTCCCCCTCGACGCTCTGGATGCCTTGGACGTCGACACGCACCCCCGACCCCTCTCACTCTTCCACGAGGCCCTCCGTCCCTCTGATCCCTCTCTCTCGCCCGAACCTGTGCGCCGTCATCGCCACCGACGTCGATTGCCACAGCCACCGTGCTTCCCTCGCCTCGCCGACGTGCCAAGAAGCCCCGTCTCGTCCCCCTCTTCCTCCTCACCAAGACGGAAGGTGCCGGAAGCCCTGGATGTCGCCAGCTCCGCCGTTCCCCTCCTCAGCCACCGAGGATTGCCGCCATCGATTCGTCGCCGTCCAGCCTGCCCCGAGATCGTCGAGCATCTCTTCGTTACCGTGGTGAGCCCCCGGTCATTTCTCCCCTAACCCCGCTTCCGTTTGGTCGTCGTAGCCGTCGCACGGGCTCGTCGCCGGCAAAGCCCCGGTGACCTTTTGGTCCCGTTCGTGCGCCTGTTGCACTTGCAACATACCGTAGAGCAAAACTAGCGCGATAGCCGCCTCGTTTGCAAGCCGCAGCGCTAACCCCGCACCCACCCGAGCTCCGGCCGCCGCCTCGCTCGCCGCCATTGCTGTTTCTGACCGCCCCGGCATAGCCCATGGCTACCACCCGATGCGCCCCATCGCGCCGCAGCCGTAGAGCCCAACCCCGCCTCCTCCCATCGTCGGAGTCGCCGGAACGAGCGACGCCGCCGCGTTTGTGTGTCACCGGCGGCTAACCGCCGACGTGGCCGGCTTAATTAGTGCCTAATCACACTGCTAATTACCCACAACAGTCTCACAGCTGGGCCCCACTGCCTATCTAACCACAGTTTATTTCCTGTTTAGTTTTAATTAACAACAGCGGCCCCACGCGTCAGCTTTGACCAAGCTGACGTGGCCGTTGACTGGGCCCACACGTTAGCGGCCCTAACCAGCCCCAGTCACTGACCAGTGGACCACACTGGTCAGGTTTGACCTGCAGCAGCGCTCGTTGCCCTACTGAGGTCACAGTGAGGTAGTGCTGACGCCATAACTCATTTTTTTGATTAATTTTAATTCAGGAAATTCCAGAAAATATCCAAAACTCCAAAAATTCATAGAAATTAATCCGTAACTCCAAATCAAACAAGTTATATATGAAAAATGATCAGAAAAATCCAACCTATCCATCTGTACCAATTTCATGCATGTTAGAACAACTTATAGCTGCTGTTTAGCACAAATCATATAAATGGCATTTAAACCTTCACATATGGAGTTTGAATTTGAATCTTGGATTCAAATCAACTTCATTTAATCTGGTTGCTAGTTGCATTAGCTCAAACCACACCATATTGCCATGTCACACTCATGCATCATATTGTTGCATTGCATTGATTGTGTTCTTTCTCTGTTGCCGGTGTTTGTACCCCCTCAGTAGACGTTGTTCCGACGATGAGTTCGATGACACTGATGAAGAACTATTACTATCTTCAGAAGTGCCAGGCAAGCAAAACCCCCTTGTTCATTCCGATACAATCCCACTCTCTCGCTCCTGCTCTCTTTTACTGCATTAGGACAACAACGATTCAACTGTTACTTGCTGTGGTAGTTGAACCCCTTTATCCTCTGCATGACCTGTCATTGCCACAGTAAATAGATGAAACCCACTAGCATGAGTAGGAGTTGTTTGAGCCCTGATGTGCCTACTCATTCATGTTTGTTTGTCATGCCTGCTACTGCTTAGAGTTGAGTCAGGTCTGATTCATCAGGGATGAATTGGAGGTGTGTAAACATGTCCTACTGTGTGTGAGCTAAGTGTGTGAACACGATTTGGTAAAGGAAGCGGTGAGAGGCCATGTATGAGTACATGGTGGGTTGTCTCATTGAAGCCGTCCTCAGGAACTGAGTTCTGTGTTTGTGATCCATGAACAGTTACTACCTCATATTGGGCTCCGGGCACTCCAAGCTCTCTCGACTTATTAACCAACTCGATCTCTGTCCAGGAGTTGCAACAAGTTTCTGGTGTTTGTAGGTAGTGTTAGTAGTCTACCAAGTGGCACCCGATACAGGTGGATGTCGGTGTCAATACCGGCGGATCTCGGGTAGGGGGTCCCGAACTGTGCGTGTAGGCGGATGGTAACAGGAGACAAGGGACACGATGTTTTTACCCAGGTTCGGGCCCTCTCGATGGAGGTAAAACCCTACTCCTGCTTGATTGATATTGATGATATGTGTAGTACAAGAGTGGATCTACCATGAGATCAAGGAGGCTAAACCCTAGAAGCTAGCCTATGGTATGCTTGTTCTTCATCCTATAGACTAAAACCCTCCGGTTTATATAGACAACAGAAAGGGCTAGGGTTACACAGAGTCGGTTACAATGGTAGGAGATCTACATATCCGTATTGCCAAGCTTGCCTTCCACGCCAAGGAAAGTCCCATCCGGACACGGGACGAAGTCTTCAATCTTGTATCTTCATAGTCTTGGAGTCCGGCCAATGATGATAGTTCGGCTATTCGGACACCCCCTAGTCCAGGACTCCCTCAGTAGCCCCTGAACCAGGCTTCAATGACGACAAGTCCGGCGTGCATATTGTCTTCGGCATTGCAAGGCGAGTTCCTCCTCTGAATAATTCATAGAAGATCGTGAACACCAGGATAATGTCCGGCTCTGCAAAATAAATTCCACATACCACCATAGAGAGAATAATATTTACACAAGTTCAATCTGCTGACGTATTTTGTGGCGTGACGTCACACCATAACCAAGCCTTTACTCGAATCGTTTTTATTATTCCACCTCAGCGCGTTTAGCGAAGCGGTTTCCTTGGCACGTCTTGTCAAAGCAGAGATTGTGTCCCCATATTCTGGGATTCTCATCAATACGGACGTGGGTGACCCAACTGCGCCATTGATTGCGGCGCTTGGGAGATAAGCAAATTTTACCTGGCCGGTGGGGACGCATAGTTTCGTCCGCCCATATATAAGGGGATAAGGATCCACCTTTTTACCTACGCCTTCTTCCTCCTTTGCTTATCTATCTCCGCGCACTCGAGCTCCAGTGCCCAAGTTCGCACATCTCACCTTAACCTTCTCCAACCATGTCCGGAGCGGGAGGCAAGTGGATGGCCTCCTCCGTTACGGAGGGGCACATCAAGAAGCTGCGCAGCGCCGGATATTTGTCCAGCGATATCGCACACCGGCTCCCCGATGAGGGGCAGCTCATCCCCACCCCCGGGACCCATGAGAGGGTGGTATTACTTCCCCATTTCCTCCGCGGACTGGGCTTCCCACTCCACCCCTTTGTCCGGGGGCTCATGTTCTACTATGGCCTGGATATCCATGATCTGGCCCCGAATTTCATCCTCAACATCTCGGTGTTTATCGTCGTGTGCGAGGCCTTCCTCTGCATCCAGCCCCACTTCGGCTTGTGGCTCAAGACCTTCAATGTCAAGCCAAAGGTTGTGAAGGGCAGCCAAGCGGAGTGCAGAGGCGCCATGGTGGGCAAGATGCCCAACGTCACTTGGCTCGAGGGCGCCTTCGTGGAAACCATCGAAGGGTGGCAATCGGGGTGGTTCTACATCACCGAGCCACGCAACCCTGAATGGGCAGCGGTCCCCGAATTCAAATCTTGCATCCCCATGTGGCTCACTTCCTGGAAAGAGAAGGGCCTGCTGTGGGGTAGTTCGGAAGAGCTGACCGGACTCCAATCCTGTCTCCAAACCCTGGTGAACAAGAAGCTCAAGCTTGTCAACGTGATCCAGGTCATGCTCATCCGCCAGATTCTCCCATGCCAACAGCGGGACTTTAATTTGTGGGAGTTTGATCCGGCACAGCATCGGACCTTGAGCGGGCTCTTCGACACTACGTACGAAGATGCCTGGAAGGTGCTGTTCAAGGGCGCCGAGGCTCCCGCATCCGCTACCTAAGATCGCGGATTCAGCTCGCAGCGTCCGGCTGGAGAGGTAAGCCATGTTATCCTTTATGGACACTTGCTTTTCATAGTTTGACTCTATGTGGGATCTAAACTCCCAATACCTTTAACAGGCCTGGCAGGAGATGTCCGGACAGGTTAACTGTCCGGCTCCCCTTCCAGAAGACCCAGCGGATGCCCGTTTGACAGGGCTGCTGGTCCCGACGCCTTACGTGGTGCTGGAGAAGAAGGCCAAGAAGAAGGCCATGGGAACCCGGAGGAGTTCCCGGCGTTAGGTGTTATCGGATTCATCGTCCGATGACTCCGAGGCGGACTCCTCCCACGAGGACGAGGAGGAGAAGAAAGAGGCCTCTCCCCCAGCGGGGGGAGAGAAGAAGAGGAAGTCCTCCCCAACGAGGGAGGCTGAAGGGTCCAAGAAGGGAAGGACCCTTCCCCCGGACTGTTCCGCCAACACCGGCGACGGCGACGAGGATTGGCCCTCAAGGGCCAAGCCCCTGGCGAGATCGTAAGTATCCGGACTCCTGGATAACTCATAATTTTTCTTTTTGTCGCATGGTGTCTTTCTAACACCGCATACAACCCTGTAGTCCGCCCAAGGACGATCTTCCCGCTTCGTCGAGCGGGTCCTTGGGCACGTCGGATGTGAATAGCACTTCACTTCCGACCGCCTCCTCCCCCCGTGACACCGACGACGCCGAGGTGTGATCCCGGAAAGGGACCCACCAGGAGGAGGAGGCCCCGGAGGTGCCGCAAGGCAACCTTCCGGACTTCGTACCGGACTCCGCACCGGAACCTGCGGTGGTTCCGGAGTCCGGCGGGCGGCCCCTTCGTAAGAAGGGCAAGACTGTGACGCCGGCGGCCTCTGTCCAACCGGAGGCGCCAAATAACTTGCTGGAGGCGCTCAACGGTGCTTCCATCGAAGAGGAACACAGCACTGTCATGAGTGCGGTGATTCAGAAGGTTCAGCAGCCTTCTAACAGGCTTTGAGGTAAGAATTTAAAGATATGTAAAATAGTACCGCATAGACAGTAGCCCCTGATGCTCGGTTCGGTGTTTGTAAAGAAAAGCTGGACTGAGGAACTAAAAAGATATACGCAGGAGTCTTATAAAAAATATGTCAATATGGGAATGCAGGCTGCGCTGCTGACCTCTGCTGCACTCACTACGGAGGTCAATGCTTTGAAGCAGAGCCTCGAGCGGTCCGAGAGCGAGCTCGGCCGTGCCAAGAAGCAGCTCGAGGACAAGGAAGGTGAGTAACACCTTATTAAAATTGTACCTTACATAAAAGGATTTGGTTGCAAGGGAAATGACAAGGATAACATGGGTACTCCAGGGGCTACGAACGAGGTGGCAACCCTGAAGGAGGCGGTGTCCGCGGCCGAACGCAATGCGGCCGCGGAATGCACCGAGCGAGAGAACAAGGAGGCGCGGGTGGCGGAGGTACGGCAAGAGCTCCAGGCTCTCGTGGAAAAACACGAGAGTTTGGAGCGTGACTCGAAGACTCGAGAGTCCGAGCTTGCGTCAGCTCTGGAGAGTGCCAAAGCCGCTAAGGCCGAAGCCAACAAGGCCCTCCAGGAAATCGAGGCATTGAAGAAAATAGCGGCGGGTAAGGCATACTTCATGCAAAGCAAGCATGTAAAAGTGAATTACTTGTTACTTACCCGAATTCGGAGCTCTCCAGGAGTGTTCGCAGATCCGCCCCGTAGCGTGTCCGATGCTGCCGCTTTCTACAGAGCCAAGGAGGGGAGCTCGACGGAGAAGGTGTTCTGGTCTCAGTATGCTGAGGCCGGACATCCGGTGCCCCTTAGCGACCAGCTGAAGCAGCTGGTCGAGCTCCACAAGGTGGCCGAACAGGCCATGAAGGGCCTCATAGTTCGGCTATGGCCCAAAGAGGCCATGCCTGGGAGCTACTTCGGCCTGGTGCGGCGGCTGGTGGATGCTTGTCCATGGGTTGAGGTCATCAAGCACTCCGCCTGCATTGAAGGTGCCCGTCGGGCCCTTGCCCATGCTAAGGTGCATTGGGGCAGGATGGACGCTGAGAAGCTTGTGACGGACGCGCCACCACCGGGCAAGGAGTATCGCACGCCCGAGATGTATTATAAGGGTGTCCTGAAGGGTGCCCGCATGATTTCGAGTGAGTGCTCCAAAGATGTAATATTTGAGTAGACTCGCATTTTGTTATCCTGTGCGCTGAAAACTTTGTTCATATGCGCTAAGCAACACTTGTTAATTTAAAATATTACCTTCTGTGCGGCCGTTTATCAAATCTGAGAGATGGCAAGTCGTCGGCTTCAGCCCCCATGCCACGAGTGCTGGGGTGTTCGGGATAAACTTGAGCGCTCTTGTTCCCATTTTTGGGTCCATCTAGGGAGGCGCTCAACACAACGAACGAGGCAACCACACTTATAACGCTTGAACACTCTCACTTAGCCATAGAATTCTATAATTTTAAATTTCGGCGAAGCCTCTAGTGTTCGGAAGGCAAATTCGAGGCGCTATCCACGCCTGGGCCGGACACAGCCGGTTCCTCGCTCTAAGCGGCATAAGTCTTTAGGGACTCAAAAAAACCTCTCGAACACCGACCGGCTCTCGCCCCATCATGACGGTTAGTTTTAGCTTTCTCCACTGAGGTGCTCGCCCAGCTCAACTGGGGCACAATCGCAGTGGTTCTCCCAGTGCTACCTTAGCGGATATAATGGAACGTAAGGTACCAAAACATGGGAGCCGAGCAAACCCAACTATTGACCCAAGACATTATTCGGAGCCGATGCATATAATGCTATAAGTTCAGGGTGCCGCACTTGTGAAAGTGTTCTGACTTATCACACCATAATGTGGGGAACTTAAGCCCCTAGTGTATTTAGCCGTACCAAAGTGTACGGATGCAACATGTCATAAATGAACATATGTATAGGAGAGGAATGCAATTATAGGCAAAAAGCGATGCATTGTTTATTCAAGAAATACTGCCATGAATGCAGAACGATACAAATAGTGCGATAAGCAAGGGGTGGAACTATCTAGCATGTCCCCTTCCAGGGGTAGGCTGTGGAATGGTGTGTAAAACAGGTATAATGTTCGTAATGGAGACCACCTGGATACTCGTCGTAGCTTTTCTCCTTCCCTGGCTGTTGCATCGTGAGTTCGGCAGGTCTACTGCCGGGTAGGGCCTCTGGTAAATGGAGTCCTGAGTATAAGAAGAAAAAAAAGGAAAGAAAAAGGATGACACACTTGGGAGCCCCTGGTGTGGTTGAGCCGCACTCTGGGCCTGCCGTGGTCGTGCCCCTCCCCCTTTGCCCATGGTATCTCTAGAGCGTAATGATGTACGTGAAGTACTGGTCTTGTAATTTTGCGAGGGCTGGGGTCGGGGCCGCATTGCTATGCGTGCTCGAAACGTGCCAGGTGGTCTTGTTGTAGGTTACTCCGGGCGCATTTAGCAGTGTCCGGTCGCTTAACGGCCGGACTCGAGAATTGCGTTGGGAGGCTGCTCTGTACTTCTGCCGCGAGAGCCGCTATATGCTCCTCCGTTCGGAGAGAGCGCAGTGTTTCCGTTGACCGTGATGACAACTCGAGGGCCTGGCATCTTGAGCTTGAGGTATGCGTAGTGCGGCACCGCGTTGAACTTTGCAAATGCGGTCCGTCCGAGCAGAGCATGATAGCCGCTATGGAACGGAACAATGTCGAAGATTAACTCCTCGCTTTGGAAGTTATCCGGGGATTCGAAGACCACTTCCAGTGTAACTGAGCCTGTACAATTGGCCTCTACACCTGGTATGACGCCTTTGAAGGTTGTCTTTGTGGGTTTAATCCTTGAGGGGTCTATGCCCATCTTGCGCACTGTATCTTGATAAAGCAGGTTTAGGCTGCCGCCGCCGTCCATCAGGACTCTAGTGAGGTGAAACCCGTCGACGATTGGGTTTAGAACCAATGCGGCGAATCCGCCGTGGCGGATGCTGGTGGGGTGGTCCCTTCGATCAAACGTGATCGGGCAAGAGGACCATGGATTGAACTTTGGGGCGACTGGCTCCATCATGTATACGTCCCTGAGTGCACGCTTCCGCTCCCTTTTGGGTATGTGGGTTGCATATATCATGTTCACCGTCCGCACTTGTGGGGGGGAAACCCTTCTGCATTCTATTGTTCAGCGGCCGGGTCTCTTCCTCGTCATCGCTATGCAGCCCCTTGTCATTGTTTTCGGCAATTAACTTGCTTGCCTGCTTGAATACCCAACAGTCCTTGTTAGTGTGGTTAGCTCGCTTTTCGGGGGTGCCGTGTATTTGGCACGAGCAGTCGAGTATTCGTTCCAAACTGGACGGACCCGGAGTAGTTCTTTTGAATGGCTTTTTCCGCTGATCGAGTTTGGAGCCTCTGAATCCGGCATTGACTGCCGTATCCTCAGTATTGTCGCCGTTAATGCGGCGTTTGTGCTTGTTGCGACGCGACCTGCCATTGCAGTCCTTGGTATCCGGACTGCCAGAGTTTTTGCTGAGGTTGTTGCTGCGGGCTAGCCAGCTGTCCTCTCCCGCGCAGAAGCGGGTCATGAGTGATGTGAGGGCTGCCATGGATTTTGGCTTTTCCTGTCCTAGGTGCCGGGAAAGCCACTCGTCTTGGATGTTATGTTTGAAAACTGCGAGGGCCTCCACATCCGGACAGTCGATGATTTGATTTTTCTTTGTTATGAACCGTGTCCAGAATGTTTGGCCGATTCATCTGGCTATTGAATTATGTGGCTTAGGTCATCAGCGTCTGGTGGTCGCACATATGTGCCCTAGAAGTTGTCAAGGAATGCGGCTTCCAGGTCCTCCCAACACCCAATTGATTCTGCTGGCAAGCTGTTAAGCTAATGTCGAGCTGGTCCTTTAAGCTTGAGTGGGAGGTATTTGATGGCGTGAAGATCATCACCGCGGACCATGTGGATATGGAGGAGATAGTCTTCGATACAAACCGCGGGGTCTGTCGTGCCGTCGTAGGATTCAATGTTCACAGGTTTAAACCCTTCGGGGATTTGATGATCCATTACTTCATTTGTGAAGCATAGTGGGTGTGCGGCGCCTCTATATTGCGCTATATCACGACGTAGCTCAAGCGAGCTTTGTCTACTGTGTTCGGCCCGGACGGAGTTGCTGTATCCGGCGTGACGATTGTCGTTGCGTATCGTGGGGCGCCCACGCGATCCGTAGATCAATCTTGATTGTCTTGCCTTATCCCCCAATATATCTCGCAAGTCCGGCGCATTCCCCCGTGGCTTGGTGCTTTTCGAGCGATGCCGGGGTACGGCTTTAGCGGAAGGCCTAGAGGCCTCTCTGTCGCGACCACGAGGTGGCCGGTCGGCCGTATTGTGCGCTGGTGATGTAGGTTTATATGCTTCCTCCTATAATTGGGGGAGCAGCTTGCGCTTGGGGTAGCTTTTGGAGGGGTGTTCGAGTTCGTACTCTTCGTCCGCATGGACTTCAGTCCATCTGTCGGCAAGCAAATCTTGGTCAGCTCTAAGCTGTTGCTGATTTTTCTTGAGGCTGCTTGCCGTGGCCGTAAGCCTGCGTTTAAAATGCTCTTGTTCGATGGGATCCTCAGGCACGACGAATTCGTCGTCGTCGATGCTTGCCTCGTCTCCGGAGGGAGGCATGTAATTATCATCCTCTACCTCTTCATCTACCGCTCTCTCATGAGGGCTGGATTCTCCATCCTCCTGTGCTGAATCTTTCTGGAGGGGGTTGTCTTCGGCATTGTCCGGGGTGTTATTGTCTCTGGTGCCGGAATCTCCATTTTTACTATGGCGGCATTTAGAGCGGCGCTGCTGATGCTGGCGCTTAGGCTGTTTCTTGGAGGGGTCTTCCTCCGCTGTTCCATCGCCATTCCCATCCTTTGGGATGTCCACCATGTATATGTCGTATGACGAGGTGGCTTTCCAGTGCCCCGTAGGCGCTGGTTCTTGGTCATCTCCGGCATCGTCGTCCATACCGTCGATGTCTTTGGAGTCGAAGTCTAGCATGTCGGTTAGGTCGTCAACAGTGGCTACAAAGTGGGTGGTGGGTGGGCTTTGAATTTCTTCGTCGTCCGCATCCCAACCGTCCTGACCGCAGTCCGGCCAGGGCTCTCCTGATAACGAGAGATACTTTAGCGGTGAACTCCATGATCGGCGCCCAATCGGATTCGATTGGTAGGGGCGCGAGAGGTTCGGAGTCCGGCGTGGAGTCCGGCGCCTCAGAGTCACGAGCTTCACAAGGGAAAAGATCGGTATTCGGCTCCATCGCCGTAGAGGTAGCAGCCCTCGAGGCGATGTCTAGCCACCCATCCTCGATCTGCGCAGTCGGCTCCGAATTAAGGGTCGGGGCGGACTCTTGTGCAACCTCTAGGGCACCGTCCGGCAGCAGAGCTAGATCATGCCCATCGTGACAGTGCGGCACGCTCGGCTGCGGTTCGAATCCGTTGAGGATCAACTCTCCGCGGATGTCAGCCGTGAAGTTCAAACTTCCAAATCTGACCTGATGGCCAGGGGAGTAGCTTTCAATCTGCTCCAGATGGCCAAGCGAATTGGCCCGCAGTGCAAAGCCGCCGAATACGAAGATCTGTCCGGGGAGAAAAGTCTCACCCTGGACCGCGTTGTTGTTGATGATCGAAGGAGCCATCGGGCCTATAGGTGACGACACAGAGGAACTCTCAATGAAAGCACCAATGTCGGTGTCAAACCGGGGGATCTTGGGTAGGGGGTCCCGAACTGTGCGTGTAGGCGGATGGTAACAGGAGACAAGGGACACGATGTTTTTACCCAGGTTCAGGCCCTCTCGATGGAGGTAAAACCCTACTCCTGCTTGATTGATATTGATGATATGGGTAGTAAAAGAGTGGATCTACCATGAGATCAAGGAGGCTAAACCCTAGAAGCTAGCCTATGGTATGATTGATCTTCATCCTATGAATTAAAACCCTCCGGTTTATATAGACAGCGGAGAGGGCTAGGGTTACACAGAGTCAGTTACAATGGTAGGAGATCTACATATCCGTATTGCCAAGCTTGCCTTCCACACCAAGGAAAGTCCCATCCGGACATGGGACGAAGTCTTCAATCTTGTATCTTCATAGTCTTGCAGTCCGGCCAATGATGATAGTTCGGCTATACGGACACCCCCTAGTCCAGGACTCCCTCAGTGGGCTTGGGACAGACTAGGCACCGCGGCACGGTGTACCAAGCGTAGATCCACCCATCGAGGTGGGCTTGGGAACCCTTCTCACATCGTTTGGGGCCGTGAGCGACACCCCGGCCGGATCTCCTTGCGGATGGAACCCGAATAGGCGATAAACCTGGATGAGAGACTTGTGTGGTTAGTCAGGTCGTGGCCGACACCCTCGCCAGGCTTCCGCTTGAAGGTTGCCGAGATACATGACGTGTACATGGAGGTATGTGGCGAGAGCGTGTGTGAAGAAGTACACCCCTCCAGGGTTAATATGATCTATTCGAATAGCCGTGTCCGCTCTAAAGGACTTCTGGGTTGCCTGTACAGTTCATAGACAAGTGAAAGTAGATACTCTAAAATGCACAAGATAAGCGTGAGTGCTATGGATGGCGTCCTCGTAGCGAGACGGGAGCGGATCCATAGTGGTGTATTGATATGGTGAATATGTGGACTCGTGTGCGCCTCCTCAAAGAGTTACTTGCAATCGTAGTTTAGGATAGCCACCGAGTCAAAGCTGGCTTGCTGCAGTTAAACCCCACCATCCCCTTTGTTGATAATGATGCATTTGTAGTTAGTTCTAATGTAAGTCTTGCTGGGTACATTTGTACTCACGTTTGCCTATTTTATGTTTTTGCAGAGAGACTTCAGTCTCGCTAGTAGTTCCGCTTGGACTTCGACGTTTAGCTTGTTACCTCAGCTACGATCTTGTGCCCTCGGCAGGTAGATAGTCAGGTTTCTCAGCCTTTTTCATTTGTAGATGTCTGTACTCAGACATGTTAAGCTTCCGCTTGTGCTTGATATGTATGCTCTGAATGTTGGGTCATGCGACCCATGGTTGTAATATCTCGCTCCTCGGAGCCTATTGAATAAAATACTTGAGTCGTAGAGTCATGTTGTGATGCCATGTTGTATTTGCACATATCGAGCATATTGTGTGTATGTTATTGAAATGCCTTGTATGTGCGGGATCTGACAACCTAGTTGTTTATCCTTGGTAGCCTCGCTTACCGGGAAATGTCTCCTAGTGCTTCCACTAAGCCATGATAGCTTGCTACTGCTCCGGAACACTTAGGCTGGCCGGCATGTGTCCTTCTTCGTTCCTGTGTCTGTCCCTTCGGGGAAATGTCACGCGGTGTCTACCGGGTCTTGTTAGCCTACTACAGCCCAGATTCTCTGGAGTCCTGCTAGCCCAGCTGCTACAGCCTGGATTCACTCGCTATTGACCAACACGTTCGTTGTTGGGTCATGTATGCCTGTCCCTGTAAGTTAGTGCCACTTTGGGTTCACGACTTGCCATGTCAGCCCGGGCTTCTTGTCATATAGATGCTAGAGACACTATCATATACGTGTGTCAAAAGGCGCAAACGGTCCCGGGCCTGGTAAGGCGACACCCGTGGGAATATCGTGCGTGAGGCCGCAAAGTGATATGAGGTGTTACATGCTAGATCGGTGTGCCATCGAGTCGGGGTCCTGATAGTTTTGGTACCTTTTGGCACACGTATATGATAGTGTCGCTAGCATCCATATGATAAGGAGCCCGGGCTGACATGGCTAGTCGTAAACCCAAAGTGGCACAAACTTACAGGGACAGGCATCCATGACCCAGCATCGAACGTGTCGGTCATCAGCGAGTGAATCTAGGCTATAGCACTGGGCTAGCAGGACTCTGGTGAACCGGGCTGTAGCGGGCTAACAGGACTCCGGTATTCATCGCATGACATTTCCCCGAAGGGATAGACACAAGAACGAAGAAGGACACATGCCGGCCAGCCTAAGTGTTCCGGAGCAGTAGCAAGCTACCATGGCTCAGTGGAAGCACTAGGAGACATTTCCCGGTAAGAGAGGCTACTAAGGATAAACAACTAGATAGTCAGATCCCACACATACCAAGCATTTCAATAACATACACACAATATGCTCAATATGTGCAAATACAACATGGCATCACAACATGACTCTACAACTCAAGTATTTTATTCAATAGGCTCCAAGGAGCGAGATATTACAAACATAGGTCTCGTGACCCAACATTCAGAGCATACAAGTCAAAGCACATGCGGAAGCTTAACATGTCCGAGTACAGAAAACTACAAATGAAAAAGGCTGAGAAGCCTGACTATCTACCAGATCCTGCCGAGGGCACAAGATCGTAGCTAAGGTAACAAGCTAAACGCCGAAGTCCATGCAGAACTACTAGTGAGATGGAAGTCTCTGCAAAAACGTAAAATAGGCAAACGTGAGTACAAATGTACCCAACAAGACTTACATCAGAACTAACTACATATGCATCATTATCAACAAAAGGGATGGTGGGGTTTAACTGCAGCAAGCCAGCTTTGACTCGGTGGCTATCCTGAACTACGACTGCAAGTAACTCTTTTGAGGTATCGCACACGAGTCCACATATTCACCATATCAATACACCACTATGGATCCGCTCCGTCACCCTACGAGAACGCCATCCATAGCACTCACGCTTATCTTGCTCATTTTAGGGTATCCACTTTCACTTGTCTATGAACTGTTATAGGCAACCCAGAAGTCCTTTACCGCGGACACGGCTATTCGAATAGATGATGCTAACCCTGCAGGGGTGTACTTCTTCATACATGTTTCCACCACTTAGCGTCTGCACACGACATGTGCTCGGCAGACATCAAGCGAAAGCCGACGTGGGTGTAGACCATGACCTACCTAAACACTCAAGTCTCTAGTCCAGGTTTATCGCCTATTCAGGTTCCATCCGCAGGGAGTCCGGCCGAGGTTTCCACATACGGTCCCGAACGATGTGTACAGGGTTCCGTGACACCAAACGGGCGCCCTGTATACCCGGCCACGTGCCTACCGCATCACAGCCCACCCCCCCCCCCCCGGTCAACGCGGCGCACGGCCTCCAGCATACTACAAACACCAGAAACTACTTGCAACTCCTGGACAGAGGACAATGGTGATTAAGAAGTCGAGCGGGGTCATATTTTAGGGCCCAATGCATGGTAGTAGCTGAATCATGGATCACAAACACAGAACTCAGTTCCTGAGGATGACTTCAATGAGACAACCCATCATGTACTCCTACATGGCCTCTCACCGCTACCTTTACCAAATCGTGTTCACACACTTAGCTCACACATAGTAGGACATGTTCACACACCTCTGATTCATTCTCGATGAACCAGACCTGACTCAACTCTAAGCAATAGCAGGCATGACAAACAAACATGAATGAGTAGGAACAACAGGGCTCAAACAACTCCTACTCATGCTAGTGGGTTTCATCTATTTACTGTGGCAATGACATGTCATGCAGAGGATAAGGGGTTCAACTACCGCAACAAGTAACACATGAGTCGTTGTTGTCCTAATGCAGTAAAAGAGAGCAGGAGCGAGAGAGTGGGATTGTATTGGAATGAACAAGGGGGTTTTGCTTGCCTGGCACTTCTGAAGATAGCATTGAGTCTTCATCAGTGTCAACGATCACAAAGTCGGTAAAAACGTCTACCGTGGGGGAACAACACCGACAAACAGAGAAGAAACACGATCAATGCAATGCACAATATGATGCATGCTATGAAATGGCAATATGAATGTGTTTTGGGCTAATGCAAGCTAGAACAGATTGAGATGAGTCCATTTGAACCAAAGATTCAAATGCAAACCCATTTTAAGAGGTTATATTAGTTTATTAACTTGTTTCATCTTAACAGCAATGTTAAATTGTTCTAACATGCATGAAACTAGTACATATGGATAGAATGGATTTTTTTGATCATTTTTCATATATAATTTATTTGATTTGGAGCTACAGTTGATTTTCTATGATTTTTAGAAGTTTTGGTTATTTTCTGGAATTTCCTATATAAGAATAAATCCAGAAAATAAGTTACTGCGTCAGCATGACATAGGTGTGACGTCAGCAGGTCAACTGGGTCGGCCAGGTCAAACTGACCAGTGGGTCCCATGTGTCAGCAGTTAGTTAAACTAACTAAGTTTAGTTAGCGTTAAGCTAATACTAACCTAGTTTAGTTAGTGGCCTGGGGCCCACACGTCAGTGAGTCAGGGGGAAAGTCAAACCACTGTCGAGCAGGGTCAAACCCGCCGGACCCGGTCAACAGCTCATCGCCGGCAAGGCCAGGGACGGCGGAGGGGTGCGGGTTTCCTCCTCCGGCGACCAAATGGCCGGCGGAGGGCATCTATGTGACGCAGGCACTCGTACGCGTCGAGTGGTGTAGGTGGTTGGGCCGGGGGTGGCCGGAGTCGTCGCCGGCGTTGACCTTGGCGGTCGCCGGAGCTCGGGTGAGCTCAGGGTCGTCGTTGTGGCGGTCGAGGTGGCTCATGCGGGGCATGTACGTGCTCTACACGGCGCGGGGAGGAAGCTGGGCACGACGGCCGGACCATTAGATGGCCGGAGACTCGTCGGCGGCGAGCACAGGCGGCGGTGCATGCGGGCGAACTCGAGGCGGCGCGTACGGTGCACGAGAGCTAGAACGGAGAGGGGGATAAGGGTCAGTGGCTCACTGCAAGTGCAGGGGAGCGAACGGCGAGCTCGGGGACGGGCTGGTGACGACGGGAGGTCGCCGGCGATCTCGGTGGCACGAGGAAGAAGAAGACATCGGGGACGATGCGTCGGGGCGTCCGACGTCACGTGAGTCGGTGGGGAGGATGACGACATCGTGTCAGAGCTCGAGAGCAGCTCGGTCAGGCGAGGCGGTGGCTGTGGCCGCGTGGCAGCAAACGGCGGCGACGAGCGTGTCGGCCATAGCGAGGGAGGACGAGGGAGAGATCCAGGGAGAGAGGGGAGAGGTGCAGGGGGTCGAGGAGGAGTGCGTGGCGATGTCCAGAGCGTCCGGGCGTCGAGGAGGAGGGGCAGGCAGGCAGGGTGGTGTCATGGCGAGCTCAGCGGCGTCGTGGTGTCCCTCCTCTGCCTACTGGCAGAGGTAGGCGATGACTGGCAGCAGCGCTGGGCTGGGCTGGCCAGGTGGGCTGGCCAGCTAGGCTGCGACAGGTGAGGCCATGTGAGGTTTCTCTCCTCTCCGCCCTTCTGTTTTTGTTTTTCTATTTATATTTTGTTCTATAATTTGTGGCATTACAAAAAATATCTAGGCACTTTCAAAAATCACCAAACTGTGCATGCCCAATGTTTAGAATATATCACATGGAACATTTTTGTTTGGGATTATTTGGACATTTAAAATATTTACTAGCATTTAAATGCCCAAATGCAATTAACTAATGGTTTAATCCAGTGACCCTCCGTTGTCCTAGAAAAGTGTGCACCATTTTTGTCAGAGGTTCTAGACCAAGGCAAAGATGATGACATTTTAGAAGGGCATTTCAGGTTCATTGGAAATGATTTTATTTGAGCCTATTTGAATTCATTTGATGCTATGGTTTGAACAATCCCCATTTCAAGTTTCTATAAATTTAAACATGATGCAAGGATGCTTATGCAAGGTCAGGCAAGGACTAAGCTAGGGCTGTGACAACTCACCCCCACTAAACAAGAATCTCGTCCCGAGATTCAAGCGTAGGGTAAGATGAAGGGGGAACGCAAACGAACACAATCTTCACGATCCAGGGTGCACTTCAAATGAACGTTGATTCGATCACCATCATTGTCTCGATGTCTTGCTCCAGGAACTCCTACCAACATGACAACGAGAGGGAAAAGAAACTCTAGAAGGATCGATCTTCTCGAAGATCGAGTAACTCTGGATCCACTCACGGAATGAGACATAGAAACATCTCACGAGCTGAGACACGAAGCACACATCCAGAGGAATGGAGTGAAGCAGATGACGAAGGTTCACTAGGTAGACAACAATTTCACGCTTAAGAAGGTGGTGAACGGTTGTCAACGTAGCGAGGAGTTGAGTTGCCATGATACCATAACGAGACATCTTGGAGGAGGGTGATTCGTAGAATTATTACCTTAAGTGGCAAAAATAATTACCTTTGATATAGAGATCATTGAGACTCTCTATATCAGCCTAAGGAAAATCACAGCAATCGTTTGGCGGAGTCGAAGGAATGGCATACTCAGACTAGTATGGATGATGTGGATTACCTTGTTGAAGACAACACATGGGATGATTTTGCTTATCATCGGAAATGGATGGAACCCATGGTAGAATGGCACATTGGCGGTGCAAGCTGGGAATGAAATGCAAATGCTGGGAATGATTCTGGTAACTGGGGAGGAACCCCATCAGTAGAGAGTGAATCCACTGTTTGAAAGGGTTATAGCATAACCGAGGGAACTGAGAGCAATCCCAGTTAGTGACTATGATAGCACCTAGTGCTTGTGCATGCTCTCAAGAACTTGAGCATTTCCATATTCATCAAGGTTTTACCAATATCCGTGTCAAGGATCCTGGCAACACAACATACCACCAAGATGAATAGTGATGGACGATGCAGATGTAAAGAGAGATAACACTTTCTCAGATTTCACCTTAGCGAGGCCAAGTTGCAAAATCTGGACGATCAACCGAGAGACATTTAGCACTCCGCTTCTAATGTTCTCCTTGACGTACTAGCGTATCCCATTCATAGATATGGTTTGATATCTAGAACATCAAGTAAAAGATCAGTCTTCGGAAACACAATATCCAGTAGGAACAACTAGGAAGTAAATCCAACGAAATCCCTATGGGGAGGTGGTCAACTTTCTTCAAATTCCGGCTGGGTGTGTTGGCCACGACATCCACTTTACCGATTATCGAGGAACTTCTTCTCCTTGAACAAATCAATTAGTGGCTTGGTGTGCTAGGGACACATATAGAATGAAGGTTGCAAATCTCCAAACCACAGAATACTTCACATGTATGCATGACTGATTTGGGATGATTCCAAAGGAAGCAACGTTGAATTTCTCGGATTCACGATGGCAACTTGCATCAACTGCACATGAACTGGAGGAAGTCACTTCTTACATCCGAACATATGCTTCATGAGCTAGCATGAACAAATGCTTTTAAAAGTTTCCAACACTAGCTTAATGTTCAACAAAATTATGGAGAAGATAAGGATGTTATCGTTGGTTCTGATTTGATTTGAGGATAGCCCATACTCAAATCAAAGTTTTGGAAAGACAATAGGTCCAACAACTGGTCACGAGGATCAATCGATGAAGATATCATCTTTCTTCAACACACATACAAGATATCCCTTAAGATGAAATAAATCGGACGAGCTTCCATCTTCCAACTCTCCAAGTTGTTGTTTAGCTTAATCAACTAGCTCAGGGGTATCCAACACAGATTCTTGGAGAAGGGGGTGGTTTATAAGAAACCAACTTGATCATGAACTCAACATAGCGGTCAGGTGATACTTCCCAGAAGATATTCGGAAAATCACGAACCACCAATATGTTATTAAGATCGAGAATAATATTGCCTTTTGGAGCAAGACGATATGAACAGATGAGCGAGGATTTGACAAAATCCTAACTCATCAATCGAAGAGTGCATCGGGGAAAGGAACTAGGTGACACGATCAATCTTAGGGTGATGATTCAATAATCATCATGCTAAGAACGAGGTTGTCATCCATTTAACTACCAAGCAACGGAGTTGCTAGGAGTATGGATTTCACACATCATGATTCACTTGTCGGTGTTCCGGTTACAATGGCACGGAATTGAGGACTGAATAATGACGGCGAGAAGTATCACTACATCAAGAGTTCATAAGAGAAGGTGCAATTCTCATGACATTCTTGACATAAAATGGTAATACTTCAGGGTAGAATAGAACAAAAGCTGGATTAGCATTTTGATCTGCGAAGTACAATTGCTTTGACCCAATCCTGGATATAGATGAGGTACTGGAGTTTGTTTCTCCTAGTCATTCCAAAATAGAATGACTTGACGGACCACAAGAGTAATAGGCATCGACGAGCTCGAGTGCACAACTACTCTTGAATATCAAATGATAGACGGGGGTCAGAATACAACTAAAGAGAACAACTCAAGGGACATATTACTTTCTGAGTTGTGGATGCATAGGGTAATATGTCGAATCAAGTTCAACAGGTTTCTTCCGGATAACCCATGCAGAGAAGGTAGATCTGGCAGGGTCACATCATAGAATCGAGAACTCATCAAGAGCACTCCGGTTGTGGTCTTTTGATCAGCGAGGAAGTTCTGCCATAAACAGTTCATGGTACTTGGAAGAAGAAAATACCACGGACCTCGAGGACTAACACAAAGGTTACTAATAACCTAAAGGAACTAGCAATCACTAACACAAAGCTAGGGTGAGTCTCGGGTTCAGAAACCCAGGAGTAGAATACCTACTACTAAGTGGCATCATGGGATGCTTTCGAGAATGAAGGCCAGAGTCATCACAATGGGACACAAAACGTGGCTAGATTACTAGGTGATACTCTAGACACCTAGGGTCATAATAATAGCTCCAACATAAATGTCGAGGCAATGAAGTACCCCAACACACTAGTTAGTGTGGTTGATCTGGCACAAGGAAACTTCAGGAACGGAGAGAAGGCATTTGCAAATGCATCAGATTGTTTAGAAACCTGGGATGACTCGGACAACATAACGGCTGTAAATGCTCGAAAAGAATTGAGACATGCTACAAAAATGGTGGCAGAACCACTCAAAGGCACAATATCGAGGTTTTGAGATCAACTATGAATACACGGAAGTAGTAGGAACCCAACTGAAGCTTAGAACCATCAAACCTATAGGTCTACGGATTAGTAACACGTGATCCTGCTAGAAAGAAGAGAAAGCCTAGTTTCTTAACCCCGTAGGAAAGATAAGATGACTCAGATCAGAGGGCATGAGGTATAAGGAGTAAAAAGAGCCTTACGTTCCATCCCACAATCAATTCCCTTACATATAACTAAAGCATTTCTAGACTCAACTTCGACCAGTTTGGCTTGGTAATCCTACATGCAGTCGCAGACTAAGGCATAGCCTAGTGGTTGGAAGGGGCTGATGCCTTCCCACCCACCCAGGTTCAAGACATGGTACTTGCAATTTGGGGTTGCTGCACCAATTATACTGTAGGGGGTTCCCTTACCGTCTTTCTCACACCCTAGCTAGTCATGCATCAGAGTGTGTGCATCATGTTTAAATTTCCATTTAATTTGAAATGGGGATCTGTGAAACCCTCAGAATCATTTTGAAAATGATCCAAATAAAAATTTCTCCAAAAGGGTCCAAGAAAATGCTCATGTTGCTCTCTGAAAATATTGGACAGAGATAAAAATCAAACCAATATTTTTAAGAGCTCATAGGTATTTATTTTGGGCATTTGGAATTAATGCATAATTATTTGCATTGGAAATATATTATTTATATATATTAATATATGTCCAAATATTATGCCAATTATAAAGGAGCTCTGGAATAATATATATAGCTCCTGCAAAAATTGGCATAAGTTAAATAAATGATTTAATATATTTTTTAAATCAAAACAAATGTCAGAAATTAGAAAACAGAAATAAATAACAGGAGGAGCTTACCTGGGCTCCTCCACTGTGCGGCCCAGCCAGCTGGCTGGCCCAGCCAGCAGCCGGCCCAGCCCACCTCCCTCCTCTGTCGTCTTCGTCCCGACAGAGGGAGGGGAGTGTGGCCGGCACGCGCCCGCGCCACCGCGCCACGCCACCTCTCTCCCTGCCTGCCTGCCCTCCCCTCCTCGCCTCGATGCCCCTGGAGGACGCCACGCCTCCCCCCTGCTCTCTCTCACTCTCCCCCGGCTCTTCGCTCCTCTCCCTCGCTCTCTCTCTCACACGGCCGAACACCACCCTCGCCGCCGTTCGCCACAGCAGCCGTCTCCGGCCACCCCTCGCTCCCTCGACTAGCTCAGAAGCTCCGCCACGAACCCTCTTCCCTCTCCACCGACCCACAGCTCCCCGGAAGCCCTGCATCGCCGCCACGTCGCCGTTCCCCTCTTCGGGCTCCGACCATCGTCGCCGTCGAATTCGTCGTCTCCAGCGCGTCCCCGAGCCCGCTAACCATCCCTGCAGCTCCGCGGTGAGCCCCCGGATCGTTTCCCCCTTCTCCCCTGGTCTCTTCCGACCTCTAGGCCGTAGCCCCACCTTGGTCGAGAGCTCCACGCCGCCGGTGATGTCGCCGTCGTGGCCACGGTCACCGTAGCACCCAACCGAGCACACTATCGTGCTCCACACCTCACTAGGAGTACGCAGCACGCGCTAACGCCTCCCCAAACCCCCTGCAACACCGATCCCGACCGCACCCGAACTCCGGCGGCCGCAGCCGAGCTCGCCGCCGTCGACTCCGGCCACCCCAGGCCCAGCCACAGCCACCGTTCGACGCGCGGGAGCAAGAGCTTTCCAACGAGCCTAAGCACGGCCTCGCCCGTGCCCTGTAGCGCGATCCCGCGTCGCGCCGCCGTCTCGGACCTCGCCGGCGTCACGTCGCCGGTGGGTTTGACCCACTTTGACCACGGCAGGACACCCCCTGAGTCCCTGACAGGTGGGCCCAGCCCTGTAGCTAATTAGGATTAGTGCTAACCACTAATGGTTAACCCCCTGACACTGACAGTGGGCCCCCAGCGCCACTAACCCCTAATTAGGATTAAATTAACCCTGTTTAACCCCCCTGTCACTGACGTGTGGACCCCACACGTCAGGTTTGACTCCAGACAGCCGCAGTTGACCACTGACGTCATGCTGACGTCATGCTGGCGCAATAATTATAATTTCTGGATTTAATCTAACTCAGGAAATTCCAGAATATTATTTAAACTTCAAAAATTCATAACTTTTATTCTGTAACTCCAAATTGGACAAATTATATATGAAAAATGATCAGAAAAATCCAATCTATCCATCTGTACTATTTTCATGCATGATCAAACAAGTTAAATTGATGTTTAAAGCAGAACAAGGAAAAGCACTTAAGGAGGCCATGTTTGAGTTTGAAATTTGAATCTTTGATTCAAATTTGTTCAAACCCTTCTGGTTTTAGTTGCATTAGCCCAACACACTCATTTTGCCATGTCTCATGCATGCATCATATTGTTGCACATTGTTTGGTGATGTTTGCGTATCGATGTCCTTTGCGACAGGTTCTGCCTCCGAGGAGTACCGTGATTACCCTAACGAAGAACCGTATCAGTGCATCGAACCATCAGGCAAGCAACCAACCATTTGATCATATCGATACAATCCCATGTTCTCACTCCTGCTCTCTTTTACTGCATTAAGACAACGCGTTTCAAACTGCTGTGTGCTACGGTAGTTGAACCCATTTCCTCTGCATGACCTGTCATTGCCACAGTAACTAGATGAAACCCACTAGCATGTGTAGGAGTTGATTGAGCCATATGTATGTGTTGTTCCTACCTTGCTATGCCTGCTATGCTTAGAGTCGTGTCAGGTCTGGTTCATCTGGGTGATGGGCTAGAGTGAAATGATTATGTCGGTAATGAGAGTGGTGTGGTGAACACGATTTGGTAAAGGTATCGATGAGAGGCCATGTAGGAGTACATGGTGGGTTGTTTCATTGAAGCCGACCTTAAGCACTGAGATCTGTATATGTGATTTAAGATACAGCTACTACCATGCATTGGGCCCTGAAATATGACCCCGCTTGACTTCTTATTCACCGTAGCTCTCTGTCCAGGAGTTGCAAGTAGTTTCTGGTGTTTGTAGCCTACTGGAGGCCGTGGACAGCGCTGACCATAGGGGTGGGCTGTGATGCGGTAGGTACGTGGCCGGGTGTACCGAATACCCGTTAGGTATCTCGGGAACCTTGTTCACATCGTTCGGGGCCGTATGGGAAACCTCGGCCGGACTCCCTGCGGATGGAACCTGAATAGGCGATAAACCTGGACTAGAGGCTTAAGTGATTAGGTAGGTCGTGGTCCACACCCACGTCGGCTTTCGCTTGAAGTCTGCCGAGCACATGTCGTGTGCAGACGCTAAGTGGTGGAAACATGTATGAAGAAGTACACCCCTGCAGGGTTAACATGATCTATTCGAATAGCCGCGTCCGCGGTAAGGACTACTTGGTTGCCTATACAGTTCATAGACAAGTAAATGGAAACTGCTAAAAGCCTCAAGATAAGTGTGAGTGCCGAGGATGGCTCTTCCGTAGGAAGACGGAGGTGAATCCTCGGTAGTGTATTGGAGTGGTGAGTAGCGGACTCGTGTGCGCAAAACCATTTCAAATTGAAGTATCGTAGGATAGCCTAGCCAAGAGTCAAAGCTGGCTTGCTGCAATAACTCCACCAACCCTTCTTGATACTATGCATGTATGTAGGATCTGATGTAAGTCTTGCTGAGTACCTTTGTACTCATGTTGCTATAATCTACATTTTTACAGAAGACGCTGCAACCCCTTCTGATGGGTTCTATGTAGACGTTGACATCAACGAGTAGGCTAAAGACCCAGGTGGTGACCCTGAGCTTGTGATGGACCACGTAGTATAGCTAGGCTTTCCAAGCCTCTTTTATTTTACTAGTTGTCTGTACTCAGACAATGTACTTCCGCTGCTGGTTTGTATGACTGTATGACTTGTATGTTGGGTCGTGAGACCCGTACCTTTGTGTATGTTATGTATGGCTCTCTGAGCATTAAATAAAGTACTTGTGTCGTAGAGTCATGTTGTGATGCTTCGTTGTATTTGCACATATCAAGCATATTGTGTGTATGATTGAAATGCTTGGTATGTGTGGGATCTGACTATCTAGTTGTTTATCTTTAGTAGCCTCTCTTATCGGGAAATGTCTCCTAGTGTTACCGCTGAGCCATGGTATCTTGCTACTGCTCTGGAACACTTAGGCTGGCCGGCATGTGTCCTTCTTCGTTCCTGTGTCTGTCCCTTCGGGGAAATGTCACGCTTTGAGTACCGGAGTCCTGTTAGCCCGCTACAGCCCGGTTTACCGGAGTCCTGCTAGCCCAGTGCTACAGCCCGGACCCACTTGCTGATGACCGACACGTTCGAAGCTGGGTCATGGATGCATGTCCCTGTAAGTCTGTGCCACTTTGGGTTTACGGCTAGTCATGTCAGCCCGGGCTCCTTATCATATGGATGCTAGCGACACTATCATATACGTGAGCCAAAAGGCGCAAACGGTCCCGGGAAAAGGTAAGACGACACCCGTGGGGATACCGTGCGTGAGGCCGCAAAGTGATATGAGGTGTTACCGGCTAGATCGATGTGACATCGAGTCGGGGTCCTGACAGCGTTGGCATCAGAGCCGGACTGCCTGTAGGTTCTCCAAGCCAAACTGGTCGATGTTGAGTCTAGAAATTCTTTAGTTATATGTAGGGGAATTGTTTGTGGGTTGGAACGTAAGGCTCTTTTTACTCCTTTATCTTATGACTTTCTGATCTGAGTCAGTCCATTCTTCCACCGGGGGTTAAGGAATTAGGATCTGTTCTCTCTATCAGGATCACGAGTTACTAATCAGTAGTACCTTATAAGTTTGATGGTTACAAGCCTAGTTCAGTTCTACTACCACATTATGTTGCTAGAATGGTTTCAGAACTTTGATATGATGATGTTGAGTGTGTACGAAATCCTTTGTCAAATGTCTCAAAATCCTTTTTGAGCATTTACAGCTGTTATGCTGCCAAAATTTTGCTAGAAGTTCTAATGCCTTTGCATTATGATTGTGCTTTCAGATGGCCACTCGCGACCTCAATCAAGTGGTTCGCCTGACTCGATGCCTGGATGTACCCGGCCATACTGCCAAGTTGGTCAGGGTAATGACTGAGGCTGGATACCGCTGGTATCCCGAGTACACGGTCGAAGAGCAATTCCGAGATTTTAATCAAAGCCAGTATCTCTGCACTGTCAGGATATTTCCATCTTATCCTGGATCCACCGAGCCTCTTCACTGCTCCTATGGACTCGGGGTTACTATTGAGATGGCTGTGCAGGACGCCGCCTACTCTATGATGACCATTATGCGAGTCAGATCTGGTCTATTTCGGGACTCTGATTTCCGGTATATGCCAGGATCACTTCCGGGAGCACAAGGGTATCTCCAGGCTATCTATGCTGACCCCACTCAGGAGGATTCACGGACTTGCACCACTGCTGAGATGCTCGAGGATAAGGACCGTGAAAATCGGGCCTTGAGATTAGAGCTCTTCAATACCCGTGCTGACCACTGGGCCACTTTGACTCGGTTCGCACCGGCGGTGCAAGCTGGATATTCAGATATGCGCGATCTCTATCCTGTGAGATCTGCCCTGCCGGACGTGATGGTTTGGCGTGATGTAGGAGGCATCACCCCACCTCGCGGTCCCCGCAGGCCACCGTTTGTTGGTCCAAGGCCTCATCCTAGCCCCTATGGTCCACAAGCTCCGCGAGACCGTCTGTTTCCGGATGATCATGTTGAGCTTCCAGGCTATGGAGGTGACTTCTACGAGGACTACTACGGATCGGTCTGAGTTAGTGGTGGTATCACTAGTTCGCACTAGCTGTGTCTTCTATCGTCCCGCGTGACTCGTGGGATATGACCTAGTTTGTACTCTTCCGGAGGTGTAGAAAAATAATGTATAGGAGCTTGGAATGCCTCCGATGAGATGTAATCCTCTTTTCACCGTAATAGTACTTTGTTTGGTCTTGTACTAAACCCTGTATGGTGTGTATGACGATGGAATAAAGAAGCAGTTTCTGTATCTACCATGTCATACGGATGATCATCGTGCATTTCGAGTTATTCCTTACATTATGTGTCCTATGTCGGAATTTTATCATCCTGACTAAATCATTGTCTTGTTTACCTAAAATGGTCAACACGCACACTAACCCTGCTCCTCAAGAGCAGGCCGAAGGCAGTGAAGTCAGGGATGCAAATCTGCCTCATCCTCCTTCACTAGCCGAGGTTATGATGGAAGCTGAGAGAAACAAGCGGGAGACCAACCGTTTGTTGGAGCGTATTGAACAGAACACAGCACACCATCAGAGGACTAATGTGGTGTCACTCAGTGATTTTATCAAATTACATCCACCCACGTTCCACCACTCCGTCGAGCCTCTCGACGCTGATGACTGGCTTCGCAGTATCGCTCACAAACTGCGTTCCGCGCTGGTAGCGGAGGCTGACAAGGTCACCTTTGCTGCATATCATCTTGAAGGCCCCGCCAGTCTATGGTGGGAGAATTATGGAGCTATGCGCCCAGCGGGCCATGTCACTACTTGGGCTGAATTCAGCGAGGCTTTCCGTGAACATCACATTCCGGAGGGTCTCATGGACCGTAAACGTGAGGAATTCTGCAATTTCACCCAAGGCCGACTTTCTGTGGATGTTTATAGCAGGGAGTTTGGTAATCTTGCACGATATGCAACCGAGGAAGTTTCTACTGACGCCAAGAAGCAAGCAAGGTTCCGTAAGGGACTTAGTCCTGAGCTTCGCCGCGACCTCCGTCTGCATGAGTGCACATCTTTTCAGAAACTTGTCAATAAAGCCATCAGTGCTGAAACTGGTCAGACTGACTATGACGCAACACGCAAGCATGGCTGTGATATGGGTTCCTCATTCGGTGCTGGTCCTCAGAAGCGCCGCGTGTGGGTACCCAACACCGCCCTGCCACCCAGGTTCACACCGAGGCCATCTTTCCAGGCGCCTCGCCCCGTTCAACAGTCTGCTCCAGCCAAGCCCTATGGGGGTCCAATCAATAATGCTCCTCCACGTACCAGTTCCGTGACTTGTTTCAAGTGTGGGGAATCTGGTCACTATATGCGTGAGTGTCCTCAGACCAACCCCAACCAATCTGCTAAAGCTGTTGGCCGTGGCAAGCCGACAGGGAAAATATTCCACGCTAAACCGGTCACCGCTTCACGTGGCCATGTCAACTGTATCTCTGCCGAAGAAGCTCAAGAGGATCCCAACGTCGTTCTCGGTATGCTTCTTGTAAATTGCCACCCGGCATCTGTTCTTTTCGATACAGGAGCCTCTCATTCTTTTATATCCGAAAATTATGCTCGTTTGCATAACGTTGCATTCTGTGACATGCCATCCACTATGGAAATTTCTACCCCTGGTTCTAGATGGCAGACCTCTAGGGTAAGTTATGGAAATGAAATCCAAGTCGACAGACTTGTTTTTCTCGCGTCTTTGATAGCCCTTAAATCTTCAGATATTAATATCATTTTGGGTATGGACTGGATGTCAGCTCATCAAGCCAAAATTGATTGCTTCTCTAGGACTGTTCAACTCACCCATCCTTCGTGGAAGATAGTCAATGTCTTGACCCGAATAGCCAAGCGACAATTATATTCTCTTAACGCCAGCCCTTTGCCAGACCTTGAGGACATTCCGGTAGTTCGTGACTTCCCGGATGTCTTTCCAGAGGAATTGCCATGTGTTCCACCTGACAGGGATGTTGAGTTCGTAATCGACCTCATCCCCGGAACCGTTCCGATTGCTAGAAGACCTTATAAGATGGCACCACTAGAACTAGCCGAGCTTAAGAAACAACTCGATGAATCCTTGAACAAGGGTTTCATCCGCCCTAGTTCATCTCCGTGGGCTTGCTCCGTCCTATTCGTCAAGAAGAAGGATGGTACGGACCGGATGGTTGTAGATTACCGACCTGTCAACTTGGTCACAATCAAGAACAAATATCCGCTTCCTAGGATCAACGACCTGTATGATCAGCTCGCTGGATCCTCAGTCTTCTCCAAGATGGATTTGAGGTTGGGCTACCATCAAATCAAAATCAGAAACGGGGACATTCCTAAAACGGCCTTCGTTACTCGTTATGGCCAATACGAGTACACCGTCATGTCCTTCGGTTTAACCAACGCTCCAGCCACCTTTTCTCGGTTAATGAACTCAATCTTCATGGAGTATTTGGATAAGTTCGTCGTAGTTTATCTCGATGATATACTCATCTACTCCAAGAACGAGGAAGAACATGCCGAACATCTAAGGCTAGTGTTGAAGAAACTTCGAGAGCATCGCCTTTATGCCAAATTTTCTAAATGTGAATTCTGGTTGACAGAAGTGACCTATCTAGGTCGTGTAATATCTGGTAAAGGTATTGCTGTTAACCCTGAGCGAGTTCAAGCCGTCCTTAATTGGACTCCACCTGAATCAGTCAAGCAAGTTCGGAGTTTTCTAGGCTTAGCGAGCTATTGTCGTCGCTTTGTCGAGAACTTCTCCAAAGTTGCTAAACCTCTAACCGAACTCCTCAAGAAAGATAAAAAGTTCGAATGGACTCCACAATGTGAGCACAGCTTTCAGGAACTGAAAAGACGCCTGACCTCTGCTCCCGTGCTGGTACCGCCAGACTTCTCCAAGGACTTTGTTATCTACTGCGACGCCTCGCGACAAGGACTAGGTTGCATTCTCATGCAAGATCGACACGTAATTGCTTACGCTTCACGGCAATTGCACCCACATGAGGAGAATTATCCTACTCATGATCTAGAGCTTGCAGCCGTAGTCTATGCACTTAAGACCTGGCGACATTACCTTCTCGGTAATCGTTGCGAAATATTCACTGATCACCAAAGTCTGAAGTACATTTTCACCCAACCGGATTTGAATCTCAGGCAGAGACGTTGGGTTGAATTGATCACAGACTTCGACTTAGGAATAACCTACACCCCAGGGAAAGCCAACGTCATGGCTGATGCGCTAAGTCGTAAATCTTATTGTAACAACCTGATGTTACAACAAGTCAACCGCTCCTCCATGAGGAATTTCGGAAGCTTAACCTTCACATTGTACCTCAAGGTTTTCTTTCCACCTTGGTAGCAAAACCTACTCTTACGGATCAAATCATCGCTGCCCAAAGGCGAGATAAGGGAATATCTAAAATCAAAGAGAACATTGCTAGCGGAGGTGCTAGTTGTTTCTCCACAAATGATCATGGTGTTGTGTACTTTGAGAACCGTCTAGTGGTTCCCAAGAACCAGCATCTACGGCAATTGATCCTTAAAGAAGCTCATGAATCTCCTCTCACCATTCATCCCGGTAGTACTAAGATGCATCAGGACCTACGCCAGAGGTTCTGGTGGACTAGGATGAAGAGAGAAATTGCTCAGTTTATTGCTAATTGCGACGTCTGTCGTCGTGTAAAAGCAGAGCACCAACGGCCTGCTGGCACCCTTCAACCCTTAGCTATTCCTGAATGGAAATGGGATAAAATTGGTATGGATTTCATTACCGGTTTTCCCAGGACCAAGAGAGGGAATAATGCTATTTTCGTCGTGGTCGATCGTCTTTCCAAAGTAGCCCATTTCTTACCTGTTCGTGAGAGTATAACCGCTAGTCAGCTGGCAGATTTGTACATCTCCCGAATAGTGTCTCTCCATGGTGTTCCTTTGGAAATTAACTCGGATCGAGGAAGTCTTTTCACCTCTCGATTTTGGGAAAGTTTCCAAAATGCTATGGGAACTCGTCTCTCCTTTAGCACCGCTTTCCACCCTCAGTCGAGTGGTCAAGTGGAACGCGTCAACCAGATTCTAGAAGACATGCTTCGAGCCTCTGTTATCTCTTTCGGAATGGACTGGGAGAAGTGCCTTCCATTTGCCGAATTCGCTTACAACAACAGCTATCAATCTAGCTTGGGTAAAGCCCCTTTTGAAGTTCTCTATGGACGACGGTGTCGAACACCCCTTAACTGGTCAGAGACCGGGGAAAGACAATTCTTTGGCCCGGACATGATTCAGGAAGCAGAAGAACAAGTTCGCATCGTTCGTGAAAAGTTGAAAACAGCCCAATCTCGTCAAAAGAGTCAATATGACCGAAAACATAAGGCTATGACTTTCGAGGTTGACGAGAAGGCTTATCTTCGGGTCACCCCTCTGAAGGGAACCCATCGTTTCGGTATCAAAGGCAAATTGGCTCCTCGTTACATTGGACCTTTTCGCATTCTCGCCAAACGAGGAGAAGTTGCCTACCAGTTGGAACTACCTCCGCACCTCTCCAGAGTCCACGATGTCTTCCACGTTTCTCAACTCAGGCGTTGCTTCTCGGATCCTATCCGTGAAGTGGACCACGAAACGCTTGATCTCCAAGATAATCTTACATATCGAGAGTACCCCGTTCGTATCCTCGATCAGGCCGAACGTACCACCCGACGTCATAATATCAAGTTTCTCAAAGTTCAATGGTCGCACCATTCTGAGGATGAAGCAACTTGGGAAAGGGAGGATCGTCTTCGACTCGAGTATCCCGCCTTCTTCCCGGAGGAACCCAAATCTCGGGACGAGATTCTTTTGAGTGGGGGTGAGTTGTCACACCCTAGCTAGTCATGCATCAGAGTGTGTGCATCATGTTTAAATTTCCATTTAATTTGAAATGGGGATCTGTGAAACCCTCAGAATCATTTTGAAAATGATCCAAATAAAAATTTCTCCAAAAGGGTCCAAGAAAATGCTCATGTTGCTCTCTGAAAATATTGGACAGAGATAAAAATCAAACCAATATTTTTAAGAGCTCATAGGTATTTATTTTGGGCATTTGGAATTAATGCATAATTATTTGCATTGGAAATATATTATTTATATATATTAATATATGTCCAAATATTATGCCAATTATAAAGGAGCTCTGGAATAATATATATAGCTCCTGCAAAAATTGGCATAAGTTAAATAAATGATTTAATATATTTTTAAATCAAAACAAATGTCAGAAATTAGAAAACAGAAATAAATAACAGGAGGAGCTTACCTGGGCTCCTCCACTGTGCGGCCCAGCCAGCTGGCTGGCCCAGCCAGCAGCCGGCCCAGCCCACCTCCCTCCTCTGTCGTCTTCGTCCCGACAGAGGGAGGGGAGTGTGGCCGGCGCGCGCGCGCGCCACCGCGCCACGCCACCTCTCTCCCTGCCTGCCTGCCCTCCCCTCCACGCCTCGATGCCCCTGGACGACGCCACGCCTCCCCCCTGCTCTCTCTCACTCTCCCCCGGCTCTTCCCTCCTCTCCCTCGCTCTCTCTCTCACACGGCCGAACACCACCCTCGCCGCCGTTCGCCACAGCAGCCGTCTCCGGCCACCCCTCGCTCCCCCGACTAGCTCAGAAGCTCCGCCACGAACCCCTCTTCCCTCCCCACCGCCCACAGCTCCCCGGAAGCCCTGCATCGCCGCCACGTCGCCGTTCCCCTCTTCGGGCTCCGGCCATCGTCACCGTCGAATTCGTCGTCTCCAGCGCGTCCCCGAGCCCGCTAACCATCCCGGCAGCTCCGCGGTGAGCCCCCGGATCGTTTCCCCCTTCTCCCCTGGTCTCTTCCGACTTCTAGGCCATAGCCCCACCTTGGTCGAGAGCTCCACGCCGCCGGTGATGTCGCCGTCGTGGCCACGGTCACCGTAGCACCCAACCGAGCACACTATCGTGCTCCACACCTCACTAGGAGTACGCAGCACGCGCTAACGCCTCCCCAAACCCCCTGCAACACCGATCCCGACCGCACCCGAACTCCGGCGGCCGCAGCCGAGCTCGCCGCCGTCGACTCCGGCCACCCCAGGCCCAGCCACGGCCACCGTTCGACGCGCGGGAGCAAGAGCTTTCCAACGAGCCTAAGCACGGCCTCGCCCGTGCCCTGTAGCGCGATCCCGCGTCGCGCCGCCGTCTCGGACCTCGCCGGCGTCACGTCGCCGGTGGGTTTGACCCACTTTGACCACGGCAGGACACCCCTTGAGTCCCTGACAGGTGGGCCCAGCCCTGTAGCTAATTAGGATTAGTGCTAACCACTAATGGTTAACCCCCTGACACTGACAATGGGCCCCCAGCGCCACTAACCCCTAATTAGGATTAAATTAACCCTGTTTAACCCCCCTGTCACTGACGTGTGGACCCCACACGTCAGGTTTGACTCCAGACAGCCGCAGTTGACCACTGACGTCATGCTGACGTCATGCTGGCGCAATAATTATAATTTCTGGATTTAATCTAACTCAGGAAATTCCAGAATATTATTTAAACTTCAAAAATTCATAACTTTTATTCTGTAACTCCAAATTGGACAAATTGTATATGAAAAATGATCAGAAAAATCCAATCTATCCATCTGTACTATTTTCATGCATGATCAAACAAGTTAAATTGATGTTTTAAGCAGAACAAGGAAAAGCACTTTAAAGAGGCCATGTTTGAGTTTGAAATTTGAATCTTTGATTCAAATTTGTTCAAACCCTTCTGGTTTTAGTTGCATTAGCCCAACACACTCATTTTGCCATGTTTCATGCATGCATCATATTGTTGCACATTGTTTGGTGATGTTTGCGTATCGATGTCCTTTGCGACAGGTTCTGCCTCCGAGGAGTACCGTGATTACCCTAACGAAGAACCGTATCAGTGCATCGAACCATCAGGCAAGCAACCAACCATTTGATCATATCGATACAATCCCATGTTCTCGCTCCTGCTCTCTTTTACTGCATTAAGACAACGCGTTTCAAACTGCTGTGTGCTACGGTAGTTGAACCCATTTCCTCTGCATGACCTGTCATTGCCACAGTAACTAGATGAAACCCACTAGCATGTGTAGGAGTTGATTGAGCCATATGTATGTGTTGTTCCTACCTTGCTATGCCTGCTATGCTTAGAGTCGTGTCAGGTCTGGTTCATCTGGGTGATGGGCTAGAGTGAAATGATTATGTCGGTAATGAGAGTGGTGTGGTGAACACGATTTGGTAAAGGTATCGATGAGAGGCCATGTAGGAGTACATGGTGGGTTGTTTCATTGAAGCCGACCTTAAGCACTGAGATCTGTATATGTGATTTAAGATACAGCTACTACCATGCATTGGGCCCTGAAATATGACCCCGCTCGACTTCTTATTCACCCTAGCTCTCTGTCCAGGAGTTGCAAGTAGTTTCTGGTGTTTGTAGCCTACTGGAGGCCGTGGACAGCGCTGACCGTAGGGGTGGGCTGTGATGCGGTAGGTACATGGCCGGGTGTACCGAATACCCGTTAGGTATCTCGGGAACCTTGTTCACATCGTTCGGGGCCGTATGGGAAACCTCGGCCGGACTCCCTGCGGATGGAACCTGAATAGGCGATAAACCTGGACTAGAGGCTTAAGTGATTAGGTAGGTCGTGGTCTACACCCACGTCGGCTTTCGCTTGAAGTCTGCCGAGCACATGTCGTGTGCAGACGCTAAGTGGTGGAAACATGTATGAAGAAGTACACCCCTGCAGGGTTAACATGATCTATTCGAATAGCCGCGTCCGCGGTAAGGACTACTTGGTTGCCTATACAGTTCATAGACAAGTAAATGGAAACTGCTAAAAGCCTCAAGATAAGTGTGAGTGTCGAGGATGGCTCTTCCGTAGGAAGACGGAGGTGAATCCTCGGTAGTGTATTGGAGTGGTGAGTAGCGGACTCGTGTGCGCAAAACCATTTCAAATTGAAGTATCGTAGGATAGCCTAGCCAAGAGTCAAAGCTGGCTTGCTGCAATAACTCCACCAACCCTTCTTGATAATATGCATGTATGTAGGATCTGATGTAAGTCTTGCTGAGTACCTTTGTACTCATGTTGCTATAATCTACATTTTTACAGAAGACGCTGCAACCCCTTCTGATGGGTTCTATGTAGACGTTGACATCAACGAGTAGGCTAAAGACCCAGGTGGTGACCCTGAGCTTGTGATGGACCACGTAGTATAGCTAGGCTTTCCAAGCCTCTTTTATTTTACTAGTTGTCTGTACTCAGACAATGTACTTCCGCTGCTGGTTTGTATGACTGTATGACTTGTATGTTGGGTCGTGAGACCCGTACCTTTGTGTATGTTATGTATGGCTCTCTGAGCCTTAAATAAAGTACTTGTGTCGTAGAGTCATGTTGTGATGCTTCGTTGTATTTGCACATATCAAGCATATTGTGTGTATGATTGAAATGCTTGGTATGTGTGGGATCTGACTATCTAGTTGTTTATCTTTAGTAGCCTCTCTTACCGGGAAATGTCTCCTAGTGTTACCGCTGAGCCATGGTAGCTTGCTACTGCTCTGGAACACTTAGGCTAGCCGGCATGTGTCCTTCTTCGTTCCTGTGTCTGTCCCTTCGGGGAAATGTCACGCTTTGAGTACCGGAGTCCTGTTAGCCCGCTACAGCCCGGTTTACCGGAGTCCTGCTAGCCCAGTGCTACAGCCCGGACCCACTTGCTGATGACCGACATGTTCGAAGTTGGGTCATGGATGCCTGTCCCTGTAAGTCTGTGCCACTTTGGGTTTACGACTAGTCATGTCAGCCCGGGCTCCTTATCATATGGATGCTAGCGACACTATCATATACGTGAGCCAAAAGGCGCAAACGGTCCCGGGAAAAGGTAAGACGACACCCGTGGGGATACCGTGCGTGAGGCCGCAAAGTGATATGAGGTGTTACCGGCTAGATCGATGTGACATCGAGTCGGGGTCCTGACAGTCTTTCTGTCAAAAAAAAACTCCTACATGCAGTCAGGCTCTGATACCAAAGCTGTCAGGACCCCGAATCAATGCCACATCGATCTAGCATGTAACACCTCATATCCCTTTGCGGCCTCACGCATGGTATTCTCACGGGTGTTGCTTTACCTTTTCCCGGGACCGTTTGCGCCTTTTGGCACACGTATATGATAGTGTCGCTAGCATCCATATGATAAGGAGCCCGGGATGACATGGCTAGTCGTAAACCCAAAGTGGCACAAACTTACAGGGACAGGCATCCATGACCCAGCATCGAACGTGTCGATCATCAGCGAGTGAATCCAGGCTGTAGCACTGGGCTAGCAGGACTCCGGTGAACCGGGCTGTAGCGGGCTAACAGGACTCCGGTATTCATCGCGTGACATTTCCCCGAAGGGACAGACACAGGAACGAAGAAGGACACATGCCGGCCAGACTAAGTGTTCCGGAGCAGTAGCAAGCTACCATGGCTCAGTGCAAGCTCTAGGAGACATGAGGGAGTCCTGGACTAGGGGGTGTCCGGACGGCCGGACTATCATCGTCAGCCGGACTCCAAGACTATGAAGATACAAGATTGAAGACTTCGTCCCGTGTCCGGATGGGACTTTCCTTGGCGTGGAAGGCAAGCTTGGCGATACGGATATGTAGATCTCCTACCATTGTAACCGACTCTGTGTAACCCTAGCCCTCTCCGGTGTCTATATAAACCGGAGGGTTTTAGTCCGTAGGACAACACAACCATTACAACAATCATACCATAGGCTAGCTTCTAGGGTTTAGCCTCCTTGATCTCGTGGTAGATCCACTCTTGTACTACCCATATCATCAATATCAATCAAGCAGGAGTAGGGTTTTACCTCCATCGAGAGGGCCCGAACCTGGGTAAAACCATCGTGTCCCTTGTCTCATGTTACCATCCGCCTAGACGCACAGATTGGGACCCCCTACCGGAGATCCGCCGGTTTTGACACCGACATTGGTGCTTTCATTGAGAGTTCCTCTGTGTCGTCACCGATAGGCTCGATGGCTTCTTCAATCAACAACAACGCCGTCCAGGGTGAGACTTTTCTCCCCAGACAGATCTTCGTATTCGGCGGCTTTGCACTGCGGGCCAATTCACTTGGCCATCTGGAGCAGATTGAAAGCTACTCCCCTGGCCATGAGGTCAGGTTTGGAAGCCTAAACTTCACGACCGACATCCGCGGAGACTTGATCTTCGACGGATTCGAGCCACAGCCGAGTGTGCCGCGCTGTCACGATGGGCATGATTTAGCTCTGCCACCGGACAGTGCCCTGGAGGCCGCACACGAGTCCGCTCTGACCCATAGTTCAGAGCCGACCGCGCAGATCGAGGACAGGTGGCTGGACACCGCCTCGGGATCTGCAACTTCTACGGTGATGGAGCCGAATACCGACCTTGTCCCTTATAAATCTCGTGACTCCGAGGCGCCGGACTCCTTTACGGACTCCGAACCTCCTGCGCCCCTGCCAATCGAATCCGATTGGGTGACAATCATGGAGTTCACCGCCGCGGACATCTTTCAGCACTCGCCCTTTGGTGACGTCCTGAATTCGCTAAAGCATCTCTCGCTATCAGGAGAGCCCTGGCCGTACTGCGGTCAGGATGGTTGGGATGCGGACGACGAAGAAACTCAAAGCCCACCCACCACCCACTTTGTAGCCACTGTCGACAATCTAACCGACGTGCTAGACTACGACTCCGAAGACATCGACGGTATGGACGACGATGCCAGAGACTACCAAGAACCAGTGCTTATCGAGCACTGGAAGGCCACCCCAACCCATGATGTATATATGGTGGACACCCCAAAAGGAAGCGATAACGAGGAGCAATGGGACGCGGGAAAGGATAATTCCGCCGACAAACAACCAAAACGGCGACGCAGACGCCGCCCTAAGTCCCGCCTCGACAAAAAAAGCACTCCTAATGACCCAGCAATAGAGCAGGGCAAACCAGTGACGACGAACATGCAACCAAGCAACCATCTGAACAGGACGAATCGGATAACCAATCCAAGCCCGGCGAAAACAATAGTCCAGACGACCTCACGCCGGACACACCACCGGAGCATAAGAACCTTCACAAAAGACATGTCGCCACTGCAAGAAGCCTGAAGAAGGAAAAACGGAAGCTCAAAACAGCGGAAGACATACTTAGAATGAGGTGGAGCAAAGTACTCAAGACCGCGGACAAATATGGCAATGGCCACCAAACGAAGAGCTACCCGAAGCGCAAGCTGCTGCCAGAATTCGACGAGGAGGCCATAGAGTCCCCACAGTCAAAAAGCAAAGAGGCCGCCTGGCCGGATAGACGACCAGATGACAGGCCAAAAGAGATAAGCGGCGCCGCACACAATTCGACTCATGATCCTCGGAAAACAGACGGCCGGGTCAGGTCCATTTATGGGCCAAAAAAGAGGGCCCCAGGAAGCAACACAACACGCCAAGTGTTCGAAGACAACGGCACACCCAAATGCTGGGGCGCCGCACACCCACTATGTTTCACCGATGAGGTACTGGATCATGAATTTCCAGCAGGGTTTAAACCCGTAAACATAGAGGCATACGACGGAACAACAGACCCTGGAGTCTGGATTGAGGATTACATCCTCCACATACACATGGCCAGAGGAGATGATCTCCACGCCATAAAATATCTACCCCTCAAGCTCAAAGGGCCAGCTCGGCATTGGCTCAAAAGCCTCCCAGAAAATACTATTGGAAGTTGGGAAGAGCTCGAGGACGCGTTTAGAGCGAATTTCCAAGGGACTTATGTCCGCCCTTCGGATGTAGACGATTTAAGTCACATAACTCAACAGCCCGGAGAGTCAGCGCGCAAATTCTGGAACAGGTTTCTTACCAAAAAGAACCAAATAGTCGACTGTCCGGACGCCGAAGCCTTAGCAGCTTCTAAACATAATGTCCGAGATGAATGGCTCGCCAGACACCTCGGCCAAGAGAAGGCGAGAACAATGGCCGCGCTAACAAGCCTCATGACCCGCTTTTGCGCGGGGGAAGACAGCTGGCTAGCAAGATGCAGCACCAGCGACCCGAGTACATCCGAGATCAGAGATGGAAACGGAAAATCACGGCGCAGAAAGGATCAGCACCGAAATAAAGAAAAGAGACCAAAGAACACGGCGGTCAACGCCGGATTCAAAAGCTCGCGACCGAACAGCAAAACACTGCCTCTTAAGGACAACAGTGACGAGCTATCCAACTTAAACAAAACTTTGGATCGGATATGTCAAATCCACAGCACCTCCGGAAGGCCTGCAAACCACACCCACCGAGATTGTTGGGTCTTCAAACAGTCCGGCCGACTAAACGCCGAACACAAGGGGCTCGACACGCCAAGCGAGGACGACGACGAACCCCACCAGCAGAGCGCCACAAAACAAAAGACATTCCCACAAGAAGTCAAAATAGTAAACTCACTTCACGTGATAATACGAAACAACAGTGCGGCACCCACCCAATCAGGTATCACACGGTCCACCCCAGCGAAACCTCGAGGTTGGATGTGAAAACCAATTACTTTCGACCACCTGGACTATTCCAGAAGTATTCGAAACGCAGGATGGACTGCTCTGATATTGGATCCTATAATTGATGGACTACAATTTATACAAGTCCTGATGGACGGTGGCAGTGATTTAAACCCGCTCTATCCGGACACAATCCGCAAGTTAGGGATAGACCTTACTAAAATCCGACATACCCGCACTACCTTCAAAGGAGTGACGCCAGGCCCTTACGCCAAGTGCACGGGCTCCTTACTAGTAGAAGTTGTGTTCGGGTCACCCGACAACTTCCGACGCGAAAAGCTAATCTTTCATATCGCCCCATTCAAAAGTAGCCATCAAGCACTATTGAGACGTGAAGCTTTTGTCCGCTTTAACGCAATACCACATTACGCATCTCTTACACTTAAAATGCCCGGTCCGCGCGCTATTATCTCATTAAAAGGTCGTTCAAGACCCTGGACACGGCTAGACGAGTCCGGCATAAATAAGCTAGCGGCTCCCTAGCCGCACACCCCTTTACAAGGGGCTATGCGTACAAGCAATAATGAGCTAATATAAGCTCAGCCTTATTCATTCATTCATATTTCGACTTCTAATACATTCTTCTTTTTTTCTTTGCATGATTTCCTTTCAAGCTAAGTTCCTCTCTTTTTATAGATGAACAACGTGTACGCCCATCCAGGATACGGCACAACGAAGACATAGGCGCAGACGTGCAGCAGGGACCCGCCGCAAGGATTCTTTTCAGATTAAGTCCCTGCGTAAACCTTTCTTACTGTCTTTTGTTGATCACATCCCACTGTTTTTCACCATAACCAATGAGGAGGCTGGCGTTTTGGCATCGGCCGCGCCAGAAATTCTCGCCTGTACCTGGACACTAGGGGCTTAGGGCATTGTTCTGCCCGTTATTATAAAGACCGAACACCATAGGGAGTGTTCGGCGTCTCGAGTTAGGCCTTATATGCATCAGCTCTGAGTCATGTCTTTGGTCAAATGTTGGGTTTGCGCGGCTCCTGTGTTTTGCTGCCTTACATTCCGTATCATCGGCTAACGCGGCACCAGGAGAACTACTGCGATTGTGCCCCGGTTTGGCTGGGCGAGCACCTTAGTAGAGAAAGCCGAAAACTGACTGTGATGACATAGCGAGAGACTGGTCAACCACTCGATCGACTACCGGAATGTTTAGAATTCCTCCGCTTTGGCGAAGGACCGTTTCCCGGTCAGGCACATACGCGCCCCGAATTCGGAGAGCGCGGTGCCCCTAGGGGCTATATCGTAGCCCCACCCTCGAACTCCTATGGCTAAGTGAAAGTGATAAAGCATTATAGTCCGGTTGCCTCGTTTGCTACGCTACCACCTCCTTCACAGGACCGAGACGTCGGATTAAGTGTGAAAATGCGCTATTTTTGCGAACACCCCCGCACCTTGTGTGTGGGGGCTGAAGCCGACGACTGCCATCTTTCAGGTTATACACACGTATACATAAACGGCCGCACAAGAGATATTTCAATACTTGAACGCACAAGTACAAAAAGCTCTTACATCATAAACATCGTTTTACAAACCAACACGTTCATTTGAACATGACATTTTTTGAGCACTGCGACTCTATTACACGAGCACCACGCAGAACTTCCCCAAAATAGTGCTCGGCGGGTAACCGGCTCTCGTCCGAACCCTGGGTCGCAACAGCGGTGGCATCCATCTCTGTCCAATGTGTCTTCACACGGGCGAGGGCCATCCGTGCACCCTCTATGTAGGCCGACCGCTTCATCGCCTTGATATGCGGCACCACCCCAAGAAATTGCTGCAATAAGACAAAATAACTCTTCGGCTTGGGCCTATCCGGCCAGACATGAGTCACGATATCCGTCATGGCAAGTCCGGACAATTTATTCAGCTCAGCCCACTCGGCCAACCGATCGGTCAGCGGAAGTGAACGCTCCGGACTATGGAATTGAGACCAAAATAGCTCTTCCGTCTTGTGATCCTTCTGACTTCGGAAGTGCACAACGGCATCCGCCGCACTCGCCGCTAAGTCCATGTAAGGATCCTCCAGACCCCACAGCTGGCCCAGCTGAGCATACTTTGGATCTGTAAACCTTCGGCGCAGCAGAAAGGGCTTGCCAGCCACAATGTCTCCGTCCTGGCGCAGCTCCTCCTTTATAGCCCGCATTGCAGAACGGGCATCCTTGGCTTCGGCGGTGGCCTTCCCCAGGTCTTCTCGCTCCGCTAGGCGCTCCTTTTCAAGAACCTCATTGCGGTCGGTAGCATCTTTTAACTTCACGGCCATTTCGGCCATCTCCTCCCTGCTTCGGCAGTGTGTAGCCCTTTCGGCTTCTAGCTCTTCGGCCGCCCTCGAGGCAGCCGCATCACTCCTTCTGGCTTGCTCCTTGGCTTGAGCAAGTTCTGCCCGAAGGCTCTCCACAGCAGCGGCACCATCTGCCTCAAGCACACATATCGTAAGGGGTGGGCTTCGGCTCCCTTACTAGGTGACCACAGAGAAGAAACCTACCATGCGACTCGTCAAGTCACCTGTTGACTAGCGTGATGTCCGCATCCGCAACATTGAGTTACCGCTTTAGTTTGGCAACTCCATCAGTACGGCTAGCCACCGAACTATCCGCCACCTGCTTAGGAAAGGCGAAAACCAATACCTGAGATTTTGATCCTCGGCACGTTGTCGTTGTCGACACCCTACCGAGTCTCAGGGGCTACTATCTATACAGGGCGCACTTTATGTGTAAAACTGTCAAAGGGTATGTCATTTTTACGTACCTCAAACCTGGCCAGCAAGCTCCTGACGGCATCACGCAATCCGCCCTCGGCGGATGAAATTCATTTGATCACCGCACTCATCAGTGTACGGTGACCTTCTGAGATGGACGCCCTCTCAAGCAGATCCTTCAGCTCCCCCGGCCGCACACCAGTTGGCGCCGAACTATTCGGCCCTGCCGGACTCGGGGATACCCTCCGTGATGACACTTCAGGCTCGTCCACCCTATCCGATGGTGCGGCGGATGGAGGCGTCTCACTCTCCATCATCTCCGGACAGAGTTCCCCCGAAGATGAGCTCATCTGAGAAGGACGAAGATTCGAACTACAAGGTAAAAACATAAGTTATCCTCAGAAGCATAAATAGGGATGTCCCTTATTACGAAACTCCCTTTTTCTACTTACGGCTCGCTGGAGGGCTGATTCTTCAGGGGAGATTGTGCGGCCGGAGCCTCTTCGGACGCAGGACCCTCTGGTGAAGATCTCTTCCCGCACTTCGAGGCCTTGGCCTCCGGGTTTTCAGAGGCGGTCCTCTTCTCCCCCTAGAAGGAGGGATTCTCGATCCCCCCTTCCTCAAAAGCCTCCTTGCTTGAGGCGGTAGTTCCTCTGTTCTCCCCTTCGCCTTCCTCTGAAGGCGCAACCTCCAGCATCCTGACCAGCACGGGATCCGGCGCGGTCTCTGGGAGGGGGGCCGGACACCGTATCAGTTTTGCTTGCGCTATCCACTCCTGTTTAGAAGGAAATTGGTCAAAAGGCGGATCATAGAAAGGCAAACAAACGGTATGTCCGGACATAGAGCTACTTACTTGTGTATCCGGGCGATTGCAGCTTAGGCTGGCGTCCTCGGTCAATTCCGGACACGCCTCTCGTGATCCGAAGAATAATTTGTACATCTCCACGGGTGTCATACCCATGAAGTGTTGAAGAATCCGTGGTCCCTCTAGATTAAACTCCCACAGCCGGAGAGGGCGGCGTTTGCAGGGCAGGAGACGCCTAATCAGCATGACCTGCTTCACCACGACCAGATCGATCTCCCTCGCTTGGAGGTCTCGAATCCGGCCCTCCAATAGGGGCACGTCCTTTGGTGGCCCCCAGTTGAGCCCTTGGCTGACCCATGACATCAGCCGCTGTGGAGGGACCAAGCGGAAGATGGGCGGCGGCTTCTGCCTGCTGCCACTGGGAGCGGTTATGTAGAACCACTCCTGCTGCCACAAGCCGAGCTCCTCCTGGAAAGAGCCCTCGGGCCATGGAGCGTCGGCCCTTCTGCTCACAACCGCCCCGCCGCACTCTGCTTGACGCCCCTCGATCATCTTCGGCTTCACGTCGAAGGTCTTAAGCCACAAGCCGAAGTGAGGGGTGACGCGGAGGAAGGCTTCGCAGACGACAATAAATGCAGAAATATGGAGGATGGACTCCGGAGCCAAGTCGTGAAAATCCAACCCGTAGTAAAACATGAGCCCTCTCACAAAAGGATCCATCGGGAAGCCTAAACCCCGATGGAGGTGGGATACAAAAATGACATACTCGCCGGGCTCGGGGGTGGGGATGACTTGCCCTTCGGCGGGCAACCTGTGCGAAATCTCGTAAGTCAGGTACTTGGCCTCTCGCAGCTTTAGCACGTCCTCCTTCGTGACGGAGGAGGGCATCCACCGGCCCTATAGGTCGGAGCCGGACATTGTTGGAGGTCCGAAGCACTTGAATCTGGGGCTCTGGGTGTTGGAACTTGGGGCAAGGAGAAGATTCGATGGAGGATTGAAAGAAACGAGCCTTGCTCCCGTTATAAAGAGGGAGAATACCAAGAGCCATCTCCGTGACCGTTCGGGACTCGCCTCCGATAGAGGGGGCGTGGTGACGGGCACGGTTGGGTCACCCACGTCCGTATTGATGGGAATCCCGAAATAAGGGGAACACGATCTCTGCTTCGACAAGACGTGCCAAGGAAACCGCTTCGCTAAACGCGCTGAGGTGGTATAATAAAAACGATTCGAGTAAAGGCTTGGTGGTGGTATGACGTCATGCCACAAAATACGTCAGCAGATTGAACTTGTGTACATATTATTCTCTCTACGGTGGAATGCGAAATTTATTTTGCAGAGCTGGACACTATCCTGGTGTTCACAATCTTCTATGAATTATTCGGAGGAGGAACCCGCCTTGCAATGCCGAACAATATGCGCGCCGGACTCATCGTCATTGAAGCCTGGTTCAGGGGCTACTGAGGGAGTCCTGGACTAGGGGGTGTCCGGACAGCCGGACTATCATCGTCAGCCGGACTCCAAGACTATGAAGATACAAGATTGAAGACTTCATCCCGTGTCCGGACGGGACTTTCCTTGGCGTGGAAGGCAAGCTTGGCGATACGGATATGTAGATCTCCTACCATTGTAACCGACTCTGTGTAACCCTAGCCCTCTCCGGTGTCTATATAAACCGGAGGGTTTTAGTCCGTAGGACAACACAACCATTACAACAATCATACCATAGGCTAGCTTCTAGGGTTTAGCCTCCTTGATCTCGTGGTAGATCCACTCTTGTACTACCCATATCATCAATATCAATCAAGCAGGAGTAGGGTTTTACCTCCATCTAGACGGCCCGAACCTAGGTAAAAACATCGTGTCCCTTGTCTCCTGTTACCATCCGCCTAGACGCACAGTTCGGGACCCCCTACCCGAGATCCACCAGTTTTGACACCGACAAGACATTTCCCGGTAAGAGAGACTACTAAGGATAAACAACTAGATAGTCAGATCCCACACATACCAAGCATTTCAATAACATACACACAATATGCTCGATATGTGCAAATACAACATGGCATCACAACATGACTCTACAACTCAAGTATTTTATTCAATAGGCTCCAAGGAGCAAGATATTACAAACATAGGTCTCGTGACCCAACATTCAGAGCTTACAAGTCAAAGCACATGCGGAAGCTTAACATGTCTGAGTATAGACAACTACAAATGAAAAAGGCTGAGAAGCCTGACTATCTACCAGATCCTGCCGAGGGCACAAGATCGTAGCTGAGGTAACAAGCTAAACGCCGAAGTCCACGCAGAACTACTAGTGAGACGGAAGTCTCTCTGCAAAAACGTAAAATAGGCAAACGTGAGTACAAATGTACCCAGCAAGACTTACATCAGAACTAACTACATATGCATCATTATCAAAGGGGATGGTGGGGTTTAACTGCAGCAAGCCAGCTTTGACTCGGTGGCTATCCTGAACTACGACTGCAAGTAACACTTTTGAGGTAGCGCACACGAGTCCACATATTCACCATATCAATACACCACTATGGATCCGCTCCATCACCCTACGAGAACGCCATCCATAGCACTCACGCTTATCTTGCGCATTTTAGGGTATCCACTTTCACTTGTCTATGAACTGTTATAGGCAACCCAGAAGTCCTTTACCGCGGACACGGCTATTCGAATAGATCATTTATAACCCTGCAGGGGTGTACTTCTTCATGCATGTTTCCACCACTTAGCGGCTGCACACGACATGTGCTTGGTAGACTTCAAGCGAAAGCCGATGTGGGTGTAGACCACGACCTACCTAAACACTCAAGTCTCTAGTCCAGGTTTATCGCCTATTCAGGTTCTATCCGCAGGGAGTCCGGCTGAGGTTTCCACATACGGCACCGAATGATGTGTACAGGGTTCCGTGACACCAAACAGGCGCCCGGTATACCCGGCCACGTGCCTACCGCATCACAGCCCACCCCTCCAGTCAGCGCTGCACACGGCCTCCAGCATACTACAAACACCAGAAACTACTTGCAACTCCTAGACAGAGGACTAGGGTGGTTAAGAATTCGAGCGGGGTCATATTTCAGGGCCCAATGCATGGTTATAGCTGAATCATGGATCACAAACACAGAACTCAGTTCCTGAGGACTACTTCAATGAGACAACCCACCATGTACTCCTACATGGCCTCTCACCGCTACCTTTACCAAATCGTGTTCACACACTTAGCTCACACACAGTAGGACATGTTCACACACCTCTGATTCATTCCCGATGAATCAAACCTGACTCAACTCCAAGAAGTAGCAGGAATGACAAACAAACATGAATGAGTAGGCACAATAGGGCTTAAACAACTCCTAATCATGCTAGTGGGTTTCATCTATTTACTATGGCAATGACAGGTCATGCAAAGGATAAAGGGGTTCAGCTACCGCAGCAAGTAACATATGAATCGTTGTTGTCCTAATGCAATAAAAGAGAGAAGGAGCGAGAGAGTAGGATTGTATCGGTATGAACAAGGGCGTTTTGCTTGCCTGGCACTTCTGAAGATAGCATTGAGTCTTCATCAGTGTCAACGATCACAACGTCGGTACAACGTCTACCGAGGGGGAACAACACCGGCAAACAGAGAAGAAACACGATCAATGCAATGCACAATATGATGCATGCAATGACATGGCAATATGAATGTGTTTTGGGCTAATGCAAGCTAGAGCAGATTGAGATGAGTCCATTTGAACCAAAGATTCAAATGCAAACCCATTTTAAGAGGTCATAATAGTGCATTAACTCGTTTCACCTAAACAGCAAGGTTAATGTGTTCTAACATGCATAAAACCAGTGCAGATGGATAGATTGGATTTTTCTGATCATTTTTCATATATAATTTATTTGATTTGGAGCTACGGTTGATTTTCTATGATTTTTAGAAGTTTTAGTTATTTCTTGAATTTCCTTTTTGAGCATTTTACAAAGAATTGCATAGACACTCAATAATATCATACCAAGGTTCTGGTTCCAGCTTAACATCATAACAGGGTAGTAGAACTGAACTAGGCTTGTAATCATCAAACCTATAAGGTACTACTGATTAGTAACACGTGAACCTGATAGAGAGAAGAGATCCTAATCCTTAACCCCCGGTGGAAGAATGGACTGACTCAGATCAGAATGCCATGAGGTAAAGGAGTAAAAAGAGCCTTACATACCAAACCACAATCAATTCCCCTACATATAACTAAAGCATTTCTAGACTCAACATCGACCAGTTTGGCTTGGAGAACCTACAGGCAGTCCGGCTCTGATAACAACGCTGTCAGGACCCCGACTCAATGCCACGTCAATCTAGCATGTAACACCTCATATCACTTTGCGGCCTCACGCACGGTATTCACACGAGTGTCGCCTTAGCTTTGCCCGGGACCGTTTGCGCCTTTTGGCACACGTATATGATAGTGTCGCTACCATCCATATGATAAGGAGCCCGGGCTGACATGGCTAGTCGTAAACCCAAAGTGGCACAGACTTACAGGGACAGACATCCATGACCCAGCATCGAACGTGTCGTCATCAGCGAATGAATCCGGGCTGTAGCACTGGGCTAGCAGGACTCCAGTAAAATGGGCTATAGCGGGATAGCAGGACTCCGGTATTCATCGCGTGACATTTCCGCGAAGGGACAGACACAGGAACGAAGAAGGACACATGCCGGCCAGCCTAAGTGTTCCGGAGCAGTAGCAAGCTACCGTGGCTCAGTGGAAGCACTAGGAGAGATTTCCCGGTAAGAGAGGCTACCAAGGATAAACAACTAGATAGTCAGATCCCACACATACCAAGCATTTCAATAACATACACACAATATGCTCGATATGTGCAAATACAACATGGCATCACAACATGACTCTACGACTCAAGTATTTTATTCAATAGGCTCCGGGGAGTGAGATGTTACAAACATGGGTCTCATGACCCAACACTAAGAGCATACAAGTCAAAGCACAAGCGGAAGCTTAACATGTCTGAGTACAGACATCTACAAATGAAAAAGGCTGAGAAGCCTGACTATCTACCAGATCCTGCCGAGGGCACAAGATCGTAGCTGAGGTAACGAGCTAAACGTCGAAGTCCACGCGGAACTACTAACGAGACCGAAGTCTCTCTGCAAAAACATAAAATAGGCAAACGTGAGTACAAATGTGTCACAGCCCCAGTTCAGGCCTTGCTTGTCTTTGCATTACATCCATGCATCATGTTTAATTTTCATGAAACTTGAAATGGGGATTGATCCAAGCCCTAGCACCAAATGAAATTCAAATAGGTTCAACCTAAAATAATTTTCAATGAACCTGAAATGCCCTTCTAAACTGTTCATCATCTTTGCCTTGGTCTTAAACCTCTGACAAAAATGGTGCACAATTTTGTAGGTCATCCTAAGGTCACTGAATTAAATCATAAGTATTTGAATTTGGACATTTAAATTCTATAAAATATTTTAAATGTCCAAATATTCCTAAACTGAAATGTTCCATGTTGGATATATTCTATACAGTGGGCATGTGCAGTTTAGTGATTTTTGAAAGGGTCTAGGTATTTTTAGAAAAGCCTTAAAGTTACAGAAAAATAAAAAACGGGTAATAAAGGAGAGAGAGAGAAACTTACCTGGCCTATTACCTGGCACTCACCGAAGCCCACCTGGACGGCCCAACGCTGTTGGCCAGCCCACAGGGGCATGCCCGTCTTCTTCCTTCAGCCAGTAGGTAGAGGAGAGGCGTGGCGCGCGCGCGTGGGGCTTCGGCCACCTCCTGCTTCGCCGTATCGCGCTCTCCGTCAACCAATCCCGCGCCTGGAGACGCCTCGAAG